>NW_024387486.1:0-20383 GCF_900408965.1 Simochromis diagramma
TGTGGAATCATAAGTAAATGTAAATGTTATCAGGAAATGATCAGACAGGAGAGGGTTTTCAGGAAACACTGTTAAATGTTCAGTTTCTATGCCATTATGTTAACACAAGATCTAGAGTGTGATTAAAGTGGTGGGTGGGTTCTTTTACATTTTGAGAGAAACCAATTGAGCCTGATAATACAGATACAGCCACTTTAAATGGCTGCCTCATCACTCACAGGACCATGACAGATACTTAGTGGATTCCTGATGGATTGCCAGCTGATCTGTTACTGTAATGATAGGGTAATGTCTTGTACATCCACCAGGGGGCACAGTGGTAATGGAAGTTAACAACCTGCTTACTCAAGTCTGGTGCTAATCTCAGTCTCTAATCACCTTTGTGATTTATTTTAATATTCTACGCTGTGAAAGGGACTTTCCAAATCCAACAACTGGTACATGTCCTGCAAACAAGTGTCCAACCTGCAGTATTTATCTATTTAGTTTAAGGTGGAAAAGCTCCATGTGCTGACAGGTAGGAGAGAATTAATAGTTATTAGCGTTCAACCTGGTCTGGTTGTGTACAAACAACGCTCCAAAAGAAGCATCTAAATCCTGACGATGAATGAATAAGCTGATAAATCTCTGCAGGACCTTTACACACAGTGAGAGCGCCAGTGTTTGGACTAAAGTGTTATTAAGTAACGCGTTACAGTAACTAGTAATGTAACTAAGTTACTATTTTAAAGTAACTTACCCAACACTGGAGAGCGCAGACTGTCATCAGCATCACAGAGGATTCTTTTGTCACACATCAGGTGATCATTCAAACAGCTCTCTGACCCCTACAGAAGGTCTACAAACCCAAATATCCTCTCTGTGCCAGCTGTGGTTTTAACACACGTACACAGTATTCCAGGAATCACTGACAGGATGTCAGTTATACCTGTCTGTGAAACCTTCTTAGTGAGTGCCATTGATGTGATTTGGCCTTAAATAAAGTTAATCAACGATTAAGATTTTTAGATTTTTACATTAGTGTTAAAATCCTGTTTTCAAAGTATTGTAACGATCCTTGAGCTGATTTTATTGTGATGTGTTCACTGATGTGAGTTACCAGAGCTGGACAGTGAGGTGTTCCAGTGGACCCTGCCCTGTTACCCTGTTAATAAACCATGGTGAGACCAAAGTGTCTGCTGCTTGAGAGTCTACGTGAACATCACAGTATCCAGTAAAGGGTTAAACACTAAAACTGTTATTAACACATCTGCAAACTTTGTGACATCATGTTGAATTTATAGCACACTGTGACTAAAGATATGCAGAAGCAATTTCTACTTGATGAAATTATCTGACAGAACATGCTGTGTAGTTTATTTATGTCTCAGTCAGAAGCAGTTTTCAGGGCTGAGCTGTGTTCATGACAACTCCGACATCAGAACACCAGCCTCTTTTTATCTTGATGTAACTGTGAGAGCATGCACTCTGCTCCTTGAAACAAACTGAAGGTTTCAACAGACACAACAAAAACTAAATATCAAGTATGAAAACCTTAAATTTATGGAATTCACATAGTTGTATTGACTGCATTTAAATGGTAGCCTCCTAATGTCCCAGTTTAAGGAAGGCACCATGAGGTTGCTTCTGTTTGTTCGCTCACATTTCCAAAGACCCAGCTCAGCCGCCACAAAACAAACAGCTGGTATGAGTTACACACGAATTAACCTAAATGGCCAAACAGGAAGTCCACAGCTGGATATTAGATTCAACAGGCAACAGTGCTAACCACCACACCACCAAGCTGGCCTGTGACTTGGCGCTATATAGATACAATTGAATTGAATATACACTCCATAATCACACACACTGTTAAACTAAACTGATCAAAACTGCAAGGTTATTAGAGTAAGCTAAAACTAAACCAAAAACTAAAACCAGATATGAAAAAACATTTTAATTAACTAAAAGTAAAAATAAGAAGTGTAAGTAACTGAAACAATGTTGTAAGTTTTTTAGTAAAAAAAACCTTTTTCATAACTTGTTGATGAAGCCTGAATTTTTACTGAGACTCTGGATGTCAACAAGCCTGACAGTGACTGCTTTCAATGAGTTCTGTTTTGATTGGGATGCCTGTGCTAATCTTACCGCCGACACAATAATACTACAAACAAGCATTGAAGCTGATAAAAACTCATATCAGTCCCCTCTAAACACCCTCCACACAAACACATCCGTAGGTTTGAAACAACATGAAACCTTCCTGCAGGACAGTGGGGCTCCCTCAGTGTTTAAACTGGTTTAAACTGGTTTTTCTGACATCAGTAAGATCTGCAGTGATGCAGGCAAACAAACCCAGCTGAAAGTTTGTGTCATTTTATTTTGACATGAAAGTTAAAATCTGTAAATTAGAATCAGATGAGCAGAGAGAACAAAGTCACCCTGAGACCTGGATTACAGGGATTATATTACATGGATTGAAGAGCAGAGTTAAACAGTGAAGCATCAAACAGCAGAGTTTACATTAGACCTGATCCAGGACCATCCCAGTGAAACCACAACAACCACCAACAACACTGAGATCCTGGATCAGGTTCAGAGTCCAGACAGAGATCATCATCATCATCATCAGTCTGAACACAGGAAGCAGCAGCTTTTATAACATCAGACAGGACCAGGATCCAGTCTCAGTTACTGGGAACCAGGATACGACCTGGAGAATGAAGAAGAGACAAGGACACAGTTACCAACACACTCTGAAAACACTTCATGGACACTGGATTTAAACTGATCAATACCAATGATTCAGAAACGATTTGTTTTTCAGGGCTTGGATCAGGACTGAGAGTCCTTTAAAAAAAACTACCAAAAAACTGGGTTTGAAACATGAATGAAACTAACAGTGGTCTAAAAATAAAGAAACTGGTCTAAAACTGTGTGAAACTGGTTTAAACTGGCCTGAAACAGAATTTTAAAACATTGATATATATATATAAAAATACTGATGTAAACCAGATCCAAACCAGTTTTAGACTCATGTAATGTGTTTTTAGATTAAGTCTGGTCTCAAAACTGGTTTCAGGTATGAACTGGTCTGTGAGTGAGAGTCCTGCTCTGACCTCGGGCCTTCCTCCTGTAATAGATGAATCCAGCCAGAGATAAGACCAGACCCAGGATCAGTCCTGAGGCTCCGATGGCGAGCTTGTTCCTCTCTGACTCAGGCATGGAAGGATCTGAGGACACACAGGTGAGTCACACAGGTCTATACACAGACAGGTGTGTACAGGTGTGTAGATACAGACAGGTATTTACCCCAGTCAGTGATCAGAGGTTTGTCCAGGCTGGCGTGCTCCACCACACAGGAGATCTTCTCTCCAGACCTTCAACACAAACAAGCATTGGTAATTGTCATAGAACAAGACCAGAATCTGGATGACAGACCTGGAGCTTCAACTTTTAAACTTTAGTGCTGACTTCATATTCAAAGTTTTTTGGTTTCCATTATTAGAAACGATGCTCCTGGACCTGATGTGGACTCACCTGGGTGTGTACTCCAGGTGTGAGTGGGTCTGGTAGTACCAATCACCATCTGCCATCTCCTCAGTGGAAGTGACATCAGAGGTGACTTCCTGTCCATCTCTGTGCCAGCTCACTTTGATCTCACTGGGAAAGAAGTCATAGACACTGCAGACCAACATGGCGGGATGGTGACTGGAGGCAGGTGTCATGGAGTGAAGTTTGACGTACGGTTGAACTGGAAGACATGATGAATTTGTATTATTATTAATGTCCTCTGTACAATTTGAATGTATTTATGTAAAAGGGACAGGGCATATTAATGAACATATATCAATGTAAATATGTCAGAGTCAGCTGAAAGGTTACTTTTCATCTGTAGACCCCGACAGGTCAGACAGAACAATAAACAAGGAATTTAACAAACCATTAGTACAACAGTCTCGTTCAGACTAACACACAAAACTACAACATAAAATTTAATACTACAATAATACATAAAACAACAACTAAATAAAAATAACACATAACATGAAACAAGTAATTACAAATCTGATTCCTCTTTAGCCATTGTTTGAGATTAGTTTTAAATGTGTTGAAGGTACTACCATCTCACTAGCTTTAGCTGATGTATGTCTACAAGGTATTCCACAATAGCTCTGGTGACTCTTCCACTGATGTTGGATTTAAACATGATAAACTCACCCAATGTGGGTGGAACAAGTCAAAATAACATCTTATAAATACTAAGTAAACCTAAATACCTTTAATAATTTAAAACTGTAGATATTATATTTCTGAAGTATGAAAGGAAAAAGGTTTTCTGTCTGACACTTTTAAGGCCTTGTTAAATAAAGATTCTGTTGGTTTAATGTAGCAGTACTTGCCAGTGACCAATCAGTAAAACACTGTTATATATGAGAAAAAATAATAGAGTAGAGAAACATCCTGGCTGCATGTTTTTGGCAGCGATGATCTAATTTGTTGAAGATTGTGTAGGTTAAATCAATGATTTTAGATATGTTCTTAATATGATTCTTGAACAATAAGGTGGAATAACACGAAGATATTTAAATTCATGTACAATTTGAAGGCAAGAAAAACGCACCAAAGGGCACTAAACCCTTTGAGTACTCAGAGTAGAAAAGCGCTGTACAAGAACCAGTCCATTTATCATTCCTCCTGCATTTCACCTCCTGTTGTAGTACCAGTATATATCACACCCTACTTAATATCACCATCAAAATTCAGCACTGAAGCTGAGTCTCTCTCTCAGTCTCAATATCTGCTCATTAGTAATAATAATAATAATGATAATAATAATAATAAATCCAAAGATGCCTCATACAAGAGCATGAATAAAGAAAAATATATAAACAAACAAGTAAAGGTTGGAGTTTGGAAGGTTTTTTTGAAGTGAGTTTTGAGCGAGAGAGTATAGAATAGAATAGAATAGAATAGAATAGAATAGAATAGCCCTTTACTGTCATCTTACATGTACAATGAAATTGTAGGTGCTCCACACCAACTGTGCCAGAATTAAATATAAATAGTAGACAGCAGGAATAAATAAAAACTAGATAAATATTTATCATCAATAGACTGCCACACGCCAGAAAGGAAGTCACTCCTATAAACAGCCTGCTCATCTACACATGGTTCAGCATTCATGCTGCGTTTAGGTGCACTCGTAAATCTAGCCATCTATAATCCAAAAGCAGAAGATCAGTATCAGACAGCTTCCCCTCCACAGGAGGTCTGAGCTGGTTCTCCTCATGTTTCTCTGAGCTGCTGCTGCTGGGAGCTGATTTCAGTCCATAACATGAGGAAACACTAGTTTCATAATCTGTCTGTTAGATACTTTACCTGACAGAAAACTGTATTATGTCATACATTTGCACATGCATTATTAACCTGAAGTTACCTACATCACAGTGTGTGTCGCTACACTATGAATACATTTCAGCCCATCAGTTGGATCAGCTTATCATGAATTCATCAGCTGCTTCAGCACTTTTGCTCATTTTACTGCAGACACCATTAAGAGAGGGACACTTCACACACACAGATTAAACAACAGCGGTCGAGCTCTGTGTTTGAGTGTGTGTGTGTTGTAGACACGAGTACACAGGAAGAGTCAGAAACAAGCAAAAACTCATGTTGTAGTGTATGACTGCAGTCATTCACACAGCAGCTGTTTCTTCCAGGTTATGATGATAACTTTATAATTGTTTCATCATATTTAATAGCTCCACTGTTACACTGACTCATAGATCTGAGCTATAATGTGTGCAGGTGTGAAGCTGCTACACAAGCTCTGAAAGTCAGAATCAATAAATACACAGCAGACGGCCTTCAAACAAACATCAGTGTTTCTCAATTTTGTCTGAATTAAAATAAATGAATTAGAAGAAAATAAGGAAAACGTGTTTTATCAACATGTCGAGGTGCTTTATGCTGTTAGAAATATTTATATGGAAATATTTAAAAAAATAAATAAATATGAGCAATATTTCAGCTTAAAGAGGTTTAATGAATCATCAGAAACAGAAACAGCTGCAGTTTGCCTGTTTCTCCAGCAGGGAGCGCCACAGACTGAGGTTACAGTCAGAGCTGTGATCAGTGATTTATTACAGTTATTGATCAGCAGAGTCTGACCTGCAGCTGTGAGTCCATCATGAATGATTCAGGTTAACATGAACACCTGATGATGTCACACAGACCAGCACACTCACCTGATTTAGTCAGAATGTTGCTGTTCCAGACACCAATGTTGTGTAGGCAGTACGTCTCCTTCTGAGCGTTTGTTTGACTCAGGTATGCCTGATCTTTGTTCCAGTTCTCTGCATACTTCAGCCCAGGCTCAGTGTATCCAACAAACTTCCCCACACTGCTGCTGAACCTGACGTCCTCCACTTTGTTGAAATAGTAAGACTTGATGTACTCGATGTCCTTCAGCTCAGTGGAGTTAAACACACAGCGACCCACAGAATACTCCAAAAATCCATCTGAGAACAAACAGAACATCAGACTGGGAACTGATCACATCACTGGTCAGATTATTGATCAGTGTGTCTCTGCAGTGTATTGATGAGTGTATATTGATGGTACCTGCTGTGCTGAGGCTGATGAAGAGGAGGCTGAGGCAGAGGAAGGATGAAGCCATGTTCCTGAGTTCTCCTGACAAACTGACTCAGTCTGACTGAGAGCTGCTCTAAAAACAGAGGACAGGTCACATGACCACAGCATCATCTGTTACCAGGAAGAACTCTGTGACACCGGCTCAGACTGCAGTAAAAATATTAATTCTCTATAGATGATAAGCTGTTAATTTATAACATGAGCAGTAATGGCAGTAACCTGCCTCTGTTACCTTAGTTAATATAAACCTGATCATTTTTAATGATCTTTCTGACCACTTTACAGAAACACATTTCTCATAGAGCTTGATTCTGATCTGCATGTCTGCAATTATAAATAACACATCTGTGACAATATTATAAATACATCTTTAAGGCTGATATTAACAGTGACATTACTGGACTGAATCAGAGCTGTATATTATAACAGAAGTGAATATCTTGCATTTGAGAAGGAGCTATGTGTGCGCGTTTGGTTTGAAAAACTCACTGTAACGAGCATCAGTCTTTAATATATGAACACAGTACATCTGTGATGAATTAATGTAATTATTATTACTAATGTGATCCACATTTCTTCATATCTGACTGTAGTTTAAGTGGAGGAGAACATCATGGGGGCTTCAGCAATTTGAGTATTTGACGCTATCCCAGTTGTTTTAGGGCGAGAGGCAGGGTCCACCCTGGACAGGTCGGCAGTCTGTCACAGGGCTAACATAAAAAGACAGACAACCGTTCGCACTCACATTCACATATACGGGCAATTTAGTGTTACCACCTGATTCCAGTAACTTCATGTGTTTGGATTGTGGGAGGGAGCCGGAGTGCACGGAGAGAACCACTGTTATGTTCACCCATAACACCCAAGACACGCATGTCCACACCTGAGAGAGAGGAACACCCACAACCATCCTCGCGTGGGAGGAGTCACACACAAACACGTATGACCCATATGATCTTGGATCATAACACCACGCAGACACGGGAACAACATGCAGACTCCACACAGAAACGCCCCGGCCTGATGGTGGAGGTGAACTCAGGACCTTCTTGCTATAAGGGGACAGAGATGTCTCTTTGTCTTTTTAAGAAAAGCAGCTACAGGTGAACTGTTACAAAACAATCAGGCTTTAGCTTAACTCTGCATGTGTATGTGTTTCCTAAACCTATATGACTAATACTGACCACTGAATGTTATATCTACAGCAATGGACAGTAAACCAGACACACACATACTGCATAAATAGTCAATAACTCATAATTACATCAAAACAATTACACAATTTTCTTTCAGACAGTGAAACATTTTTTAATATTAGTTGTGAAGACCAGTGTAAGACCAACAAACAACATCCTGAACAATCACTTTTTTTTTATTCTTAGTTTTATATTTTAGTTCATTTGCATTTAACTGTCCTCCCAGTTAAAGCAGAAGAGTGAAATATTAATACCAGCCCATTTATCAATCAGCCACTGCCAGTAATGAAAACAGCAATGATTTCAGCAAAGGTCTGTTTATTAACCTTCATGATTAAAACAAATATGCTTTCAGTTTCTAATCAAACTGTTCATATACTTAGTTTTTACTTTAAACACAGAGAGAAAGCAGAGAAACAAACATCAGTAAATCAAACATCAGTAAATCAGTAAGAAGGAATGAACCAGCAGGTCTGTGTTTGCACAGAGGACGGCCTCGCCTCAGACACCACAGAAGGGAAGACAAACATCAGGATATGAATTAAACTGTCTCTGTACTGATGACATCATCACTGTGAGCCAATCAGCTGCACTCGTTTCCTTTGATGAGGAAGAAGGTTCCAGCAGCCACACCGAGCAGACCGAGAGTCAGACCCACTCCACAGAACACAGAGGGTCCAACACCTGGATCAGACTGACCAGATGCCTGCACATCTGGAGACAAACACAGAGAGAAACATGAACTTCAACATCTGGACACAAAGAGGAGAAACAGTGAACCAGCTGCTCCTGATCAACACTGGGGTCAGACTCCATATCTGGATATAGTCATCTCTGTACCTCTGTCAGTGCTCTGGGTTTAAATAAAGTTTTCTCACCATAGATCTTGGTCAGTGGTTCTGTCAGGGCCAGATGTTGTACTGCACAGCTGTAGATGTCTCCTAGCTGTGGGGTGAACTGCAGTCTGGAGATCTGGGTGAAGGTCCCATCTTTGTTGGGATAGGGAACGTTGATGCTGGATCCTGTGACCTTCTGTCCGTTCTTGGTCCAGGAGACGTTGACAGGAGCAGGATAGAAACCAGTCACGTGACAGATCAGAGTGTTCTTCTCTCCAAACTCCACCTCATCTCTGGTGTAGATCATCACACCTGAAGGAGCATCTGAATAAAAGCACAGATCACATCAGTGTTGGAGATGAGCACATTTATTTCGCAGCTACACCGATGTTCATCATGTGAGCCCTGCTGATACATAAAGCCATATGTACAAACACACAGGGATGGGACCTGAACGTGACCCTGTCATGTGTCAGACTGTCTGACTCATGACAGGGTCATGTTTTCTTTCTGGGAAACAATCAAATTTGAGTTTTTTGTATGAAATATCATTAAAACATGACTTGTTTGTATTGTCAGTAATTATCTGTGGAATCAACAAAATGTTTTGATACATTTTCTTATTTTAAGATGCTTGCTAAAAAAGTGAAATCTGTATCAAATTCAATTAATTCTGGTTCATTTCCTCATGATCTGTTTCCCAGTATTTTAATTGTTGTATCTCTATATTTGAATTTCTCATTACAGTGTGTAAATGAGCTAAGACTTCACAAGTCAAAAGACAGATTTGTATCTGAATGATTTTTTTCAGTCAGACTGTAAGAATGACACAATGAGTTCCCTGACCCCAAAACCCAAATTTAACCTTCTAATATCCTTAAACAGTTTTGTAGTTCTGCTGTCTGAATGTGGCCACAGATGCTTATGCAGCTGTCACCTCTTTATGGAAATCTCACAGGTTCATTTGACAGTTAATACAATTAATTTCACTGTCACAAAAATATTGTTTTTGTTAGCAGTGACTGCAGCTGTAACTTACCTTAAACATCAATGCTTTAAACTGTTTTATTCAAAGTGAAGGAAATAGTTTCTCACCACGCTGCAGTGGAGGGTTCTTATATGCCTGCATATCAACCTTCAGGTTCTGTCTGCAGGTCTGTAGTTCAGCCACAGCTTGTTCATAAGGGTTAGTGTAAGTGAAAGGATCAACAAAAGGAGGCAGAGGGTAGATATACGTCTGCTTGTTGAAGTCTGCGTAGGCAAGCTCTTCACCATCCAGTCCATACATGTCCTCTCCATCAGAGTCTGAACAGCCAGTGATAGCAATGTCCTCATGAAGAACTGAAACACATCAAACACTGATCAGTGACCTGATCAATAACCTGATCAATAAGCTGCTGTTTACAGAGACAAACTCACCGTCAGCAGAGACACAGAGGACACAGGAGAGGAAGAGGAGCAGCTCCTTCATCTTCATCAGCAGCTCTCTGACAGTTAAACTGTGTGTGTGTCTGTGTGTGTGAACCTCACAGAGTGTGAGAGTCTCTGAATGACTGACTGAAAGTGCAGCTGAGCTCTGACACAGCAGCCAATCACAGAGCTCACAGCTCATGATGTCATCAGTGTCCAGGCAGACAGCAGCTGGAGGTGAACATGATCTGACACAGACAGCACCGATCAATAATCAATATTTATAAAGTCTCTGCCTTTTCAAAACTTAAATTGAGTTTTGTTTGGGTTTTATATCATTTATTTCATTTTTCTGCCTGATCACAGCAGACCAAACAGGAAAACAAGGAAAAGGAAAAAAGTCACTGTAAATAAAGAACTGAACAAAATAACTATGATGTAAACATGTTTATTTTATTTATTTTGATATCACTGGTGTATTTTACTGGTCATAAATAAAATAACTGGTTTCAGAAACATATCCAGCTGACCTCCCACTGACTCTATGATCAATTATTTTTAACTGATTGAGACTAAAGCAGATCAGTGTGTCACATTTATTATCTGACAGTGAAAATGTTCACGTGTTAATGAATCAGTCGTGCTGATTATCCACTGACTGAAGTCAAACTGACAGAATCAAAACTAATAGTCTGAATACAGGACTTTATTTTTTGCTTGATGATAAAGAGAACGTTCTCCTCTGCAGAGGCCTTAGCTCAGGTTCAAAGGTCAAGTCTCGCAGTTTTTGTGACATTTAAAGAAACTATTGAACATTTCTGGTGACCTGCAGCTGACTGTGTTTCTCCTCTTCCAGTTGGTCTTTGTTACTCAGTAAACTGACTCTGTGATAAAACTGCTCTTCTTATCTCAGTGCAAAGTCTCAGTGTGACCTTATCCTGTGTCCTGATGTGTTTCCAGCTCTAACAGAGCTTCTAAGTCAGCGATGTTCTGCTGTAACGTTATTATGACTCGTAGGAAACACATCAGCCTGTCTGTCTTTAAACTAATGTGCTGTTAGATCGCTTTGAAACTCAGTGATCTCATTCATGGTCCCCAGCTGAACTTGTCACTTTGTGACCTCCAGACTAGCACGTGACTTTACCAACAGTGTAGTGATATTATATTCCAGGGAATAAATCACATCAGTTTAGTACTCAGGCCGTAATAATTTTAGAAAATATTATCCCTGCTGTAACAGGAACATTTTGGGAACAAAATAAGAACTAGAACATTTGTAGCTGGATGACTGAGACTTCCTGATCAGTGCCCTCTGATCAGGAAGTCTGTGGAGAGTGACAGAGCAGCTCATAGTAACTCTCACAGCTGACCTCTGAAGGTTTTATTGTTTTCTATTTAATGAGATAAAAGCAGAACTGTTACAGTCCTGCTTTTATCTCATGACTACAATGTGGATCGTACTGATATGTTTTCATATGTGTGGATGATTTAAAGGGACCTAAACCTGACTCTAAACTTCATCTACACTGATGAAGTGTTCGAAATCCTCCAAAGCTCCTGAAACAGAAAAACCGAATCCATCTCACAGCACACCAGCATCAGCCATATGCATAACCATATATGTATATGTATATATAATGATCATAAACTGACCTCCCAGCCCATTGTTCATTCAGTGGGCTGGTTTCAGTCACTGTGCAAATGTACTATGCCAGCTGTTACATGCACTGTTTATAAGGCTGGAAACCTGCAGTCAGACTGAAGAAGTCACTTGATGATGATGAAATGTTTCTCCCACTGAAAACGCTACGTCCAGATGAACAGAATCAACTTTTTGGGATCTCAGTTTTCCTGTGATACAAACAGATGAAGACTTGAGAGTGGTCACTTCCTGTGAGTACCATCAGTACTACAGTCAGTACTGACAGGTGGTCTGTAACATCAGAGTACATGTGATCAGACTGTATGCAGAAGCAGGAAGTGAGGTCACAGCTGAAAGTCTGCAGCACAGTGAGGACATATAGGCTGTATCCCAATTCAGGGTCTGCAGCCTTAAAGACCGCATTTTAAGGCCGATTACGACACAGCAGCTGTCCCAATTCAAAGGCTGCTCAAAATGCGGCCCTCAAATGTGTCCTTCATTTCCCTGAATTTTAAGGCTGTGGCGGTGTAGACTTCGTGGCCCACCATATCCCAGACTTCAGCTTATCACACATTTGATTTCCATGTGTGACGACTGCAAGTGTCCAGAGTGAGGACAGACTGAGGGACCCACTGCTGCACATCATCTGTGAGGCTTTGCACCCCTGATGATCCACCAGGACAAACTCAGCAGTGTGTGAGGAAGAGGAGGAGGAAGAGCCAGCAGCAGCTGACAGATGGAGAGAATAGACAGACTGTTCCCTGTTTGTGAAGGACTGCTAGGAAAGTTTAACATAACTGTCTGTGCTGAATCAGTCTTATTAGGTAATGTTCAAATAATGTGATCATCCCAGTGTTTCCAGTGTGGGAGAAAGTACTCAGAGTACTCAGGGCCTTCAAGTTACACACTATGAAAGGCAGCAACAAGTTTAATGTTCAGAAACCTAAAGTCTGTATCAGCAGCAGAATGGAGCTAAAATAAATGTTGGTTTCAGTTCTATGAAGCTTTGAGTATTTTGGATCAGTAGCTGCTGTGTTTGTTGCATCATATTGCTGTAACTGTTTATATGCTTTATATATTCTGAGCTAAGTTGATCTATAGTGTTACATCATATTCTATAAGGATGTTATGTGTTTGTAGACTTTCTGCCCAGTTTGACCCATTTAGCAGACGTCAGCCTGTTTAAGGCTCTGATATCTATTCTGTGTGACTTAAAGCAGTTATGACATGGTCTGATTTTCTCACCCAATAAAGGAATATTTCATATATCAGTCTACTCTTCATTCTATCAGACACAGTTATCACAGCTCCTACATTTGCTTTTTACACATGTATGTAAGCATTGAGCCAAATTTAGTACCAACATATTAAACGAACAATATTTGTCTCTTATACATAACACATCTGTATACACACTGTCACAGATACTTGTCTGTGAGTGAAGATTTAAGGTGACAGGAAATATAAATAACTGCAACTTGAATCTTTACTGAAGCTCAGAGGCACAGAGTTCACTCACTGCTGTAATATATCCTAATACTCTGACAATAACTATAATATTGGCCATATTATATTTACATTATGGATTAAAGGGCTTTGGACTTGACGCCACGCTGCAGTGCATTGTGGGATCCCGGCGCCATGTTAGAAGGCCACGAATCAAAACAAACACACTGTGTTGCGCAGAGGTTGCAGGTAACACTGACTTCTCCTCAGCAGCTGCCCCAAAATTTGCTCTAGATCATAGGTGTCAAACTCTGTGTCAAAAATTTGGCCCGCAGCCTACTTACATTTGGCCCTCGAAGCCATACCAAATTACTATCAGAGCTGGCCTACTGGTATTATACAGCTAATATATATGTTGTTTAGTATTAAGCTTTGTTTGTTCCATATTCAGTTTTTCAGCAAAACGTGTTTGAGTCCATAAGAAAAGATTCATTCTTATATCTGGAGGAATAAATATATTTCAATAAATATTAACGTTAGCCCGCGACTTTGTCCCAGTTTTGAATTTTGGCCCACTGTGTATTTGAGTTTGACACCCCTGCTCTAGATGAAAACATAACAGTGACCATTGTCTGCTCCTCACCCTCAGTAACTCCTGCTACTGTCCTGGGGGTTGATTGTCCTCCTGCCTGCACCTCAGTTCTTTGTTCCCATCTCAGGCCTATTTTCTATTTTGTATTCTTACACCCATTGACTCATTCACTGCAATTGACGTCTATAGCCGTCAATTGCAGTGAATGAGTCAATGGGTTTAACTCATTCACTGCCAATGGCTGGCAGTGAATGAGTTAACCGCAATATTAGAATGTTGCAAGCAAACTGATTCTATTCTCAACAAAGCCTATAAACAAAAATAAACAGCAATGTGAATTTCTTTGGAACTTACCGGTATGAAAATGTGGGGAGCACACCACCAAACATGATGGCAGAGAGCTCAGCTCGACTCACCGCTGCCATCCAGGCCTGCCGTCCTCGTTTGGTAACTACATGAGCTCTAGTGATGTGTCCTGTGTGTCGAAGCTCCTTCGCGTTGCTCTCAGGAGGGGAGACGATAAAAAAAGAGCCCATTTTCCAGCTTATTCCTTCCCGATCGCGCGATCTAACATTGCAACGACAACACAGCAAGTATGAGCCACAGCTGATGTTTCTGTGCTCTAGCTCCTATAGCCTTTGTTTGGCCTACTAAGATGGCGGCTCGACCCAAACTCGTGACCACGCCCCCTCCCCTGTGACCACGTGACTTTCATGCATTGCTTTGTGGGTACCCATGGCAACAAAATCAAAACACTGCATCAAGCGCTAGTGTTTCCAGCACCGGTAATCATTCATTCTGCGGTTTTAATCCCTACTTGTATTTTATTTGCCCCAAAAACAGTTCTGTACAAAACGACGGACACCACGTCAGGTCCCCAAAAATGAACAAAACGTCTCTATCGCCCCCTGGTGTCTGGCTGCAGTATAGGTCATAAACCCCGCCTCCTCCATGTTAGCGGATGGGACTGGGGTCAGACTAAAATAAATTTATTCTCCTAAGATCAACTTTTTCCAAAGATTCTTTCTTTTGTTATCAACAGTTCTCATCACGCTGATTGATGTCCGAGGGGTCTCCTCTCCCATAAGGTTGATTCTAATTCCTACCGCGGTGATGTTAAATTGGGGTGAAACGTCATCATAGCAGCTTTGACTGGCAGCTGCAGTCACGGAGAAACTTGCGTATCTCTGTTCGGGAATAGCAGATAGAGCGCAGGCTCTGAGAGGAGGGCCAGCGTTTACGCTACGAAGACACGACCGAGTGTTTTAACCTGACAGCCTGAGGTGTTCTTCAGTAAACTGGAGTACCCAACAGAAGGACCCGAGGCCCTGCTGCACTTTTTCGGTAAGTTTAACGTGTTTGTCAGCTAATCCGTAACTACCGTCCTTAGCTCGGTCCTGAGACCTAGCTAGCTAAGATGAGCACTCGGCTGTCAGGTTCGTTTAGCTAATCTGTGCATGAATGAATTTACTAAAGAAATCAAGAGAAACGCTCCGGGCTGCTCAGTCACTGATTACTGTTACTGTACTTTTATTATAAGTATTACACTGTAAAAGCAACAGGCTGCATCCTGCTGCAGCTCCTGTGCAGAGCTGAATATTAAAGATGTGCAAACAACATGTTTTCAGTCTCTTGCCACATCTGTAAAGACAGTAAAAAAAATTAAAAGCTTGTACTTCAGTAACTCCTCATTAATCAGGAACTATGGATCAAAGTACTGTAGTGTACTGTAATACTGAAAAAGAATGTAAGAATTTCAGATCCTGAGTGTGTGAGGACAGAAGAATCAGCTTTATTTCAGATTTGAGATAAACTTTATATTTCAGTTTGTGATGGTTCTGTTCTCTTTGTGATTACAGGAGCTGTCCTCAGATTCAGACCTCAGCACCACCCAGTGACAGCAGACAGATCATCCAACGTGTTCACATGTTAACTGCAAAATGAACTGATGGAAACAGTACAAAGGTTAAAGTACCACATGTGCTGTAGTGAAAGCTGCAGCTGTTTTATTGATAAAGTTAAAGACAAAAAACAAAAGGATTAATCACTCATGTAACTGTGTCACATATATCAGCATTAACAGGACCTCAGTTTGGTGTTTCACAAAGCTGCTGATCTCAGACCTGCACAGCTTCCATTCTAAACACTGAATGTACTCAGCTGCATGAAGAGCACGTTTGAGTTTCTCTGACACAATTAAATAAAACCTGATGAAGGTCAAAGGTCGTCACTTGTATGTTTAACTACAAACTTGTCATCTGGAGTTCTTTTACAGTTTTTTGCAGATAGTGTTATTTACTATAAAGTGATGTAGAGTTATTCATACCAGAGTAACCAGAGAGGATCATGTATTTTTAAATATATAAGTTTCTACAGGACTGAATATAATATCTTTATAAGTCCGGAGCTTCTGGGGAGTATCCGAGTATTTATAACACTACACAAACCAAAGGTCTCATCACAGTGTTGATGAAATGCTGGGTTTATCCATCTCCTGGGGCGGGCCTACAGAGGAGCTCTGAAGATTTCCCTGTGAGGGAGCTGCTGGTGAAGATCATGAGTCCTGCTTGATCAATGCCATGAGCTTCAGTCTTCCTGGTGTTTCTTAAATGAAGCCTCTTTCAGTGGGTCAACAGAACATCTGGCACAGGACAGCTGTGATGAAAGAAAGGCAAGAAGTTTCTCCAAACCTCTGGACCCAGAAACCCAGCTTGGTCCTGATGGTCTCCCTCACTAGTTTCTCTCCAGGGTGAATGTAGCTCTTATACATAATATGGATTATTATTAAATAAAAAGAACAAATTAGACTACACTACTGAGACGTTCTGCTGCTGTTTTTAAAGTCTCCATGTTACCAGGCTGTAGAGATTTAAACAGTTTTAGATCCATTACACTCACAGTCTTATGTTAAAATCTCAAAGGACAGCGTTATATTTTTGATATTAACAGTAACTCTGGGCCTCTGTGGAGTGTGCAGCTGATCTCATCACTGTCTAAAAACGGATAAAAAACCATAAGAAGAGCTGAATCCTTCAATAACAGACTGTTAAGAGTAGCAGGTGTGTAGCATCGCTAACTAGCTAGCAACAAGCCTCCAACACTGTGCGTATGCTAGCGGCTAATCTAACTAACGAATTAACAACAGAGCGATTTTAGAACTATAAGATGATAAGATGTGTGTCTTTTCTTATAACAGTGACATGGTTGTATTTACCTTAATTAAACAAGTCGTCAGTCACTGTAAACCAGCAAAAAAACCTCGAGTCGCCAGGCTGCGTAAAAAGTGTAGGGGGCGTGTTTGCGGTCACGTCCAGCTAGGGTTGCCAACTCCCTGAAAAATAAATAAGGGACACCTCGTGGCCAGGCCGGGCGACCCAGTTGTCTTCACCCGTCCCAGTGTGGTAGCTCTTTCTTTGTGTGTGAAATTATTTTTTTTTAACCATTTGACTTGGATTTGATTTAAGCAGATGCATATTCTTTGTGATATGACCACATGTGAAACAAGTGATCATTTAGCCATTTATTTTTAGCTCAAAATGACAACATTAACAAATAAAACAGGTCTCTTTCTTAAACAGAAGCCTGTCATGCTTAACTTTTGAGAATATAAGTAAATCTTTCTTTAATTACTTTCCTCATTTCCCGTAGTTAATTTGAACTTCAACACACGAAGTACGAATAACGATCTAAATCCTAGTAACGATTAACGCGTCCCTGATTGTTGGCATAATAACTATGTTCCTTGCTCATTACCCACAATAATAACATAGTTACTTTAACGCCGATATAATCCCAACGAGAAAATATGAGAAAATCTCACTTTTGCAGAAGAAAATGATCATACGACAGCTCACACAAATCTGGCAGAGCCATGTTCACTGCACTGTTTTCACAGCTCATCTTAGACTTTAAACAGTTCAAATGTATGTTGAGCTCCGCCTGTTAACAGTCATCAGGGCCCCAGCAAAGAATCAGGTCAGACTCGTTGGGTCCATGCTTCTTGTACTGCCAGTTATGCAATAACAACACTGGTCCCGGCCGGGTTGAGTCAAACGATGATTTTAATGATCAACGCGGTGGAGATGGACAACCGTACGCAGACAGCATCAGATTCAAAAGGGTGGAGCATTGATCAAACCTTATAGCTCTGGTGCCTCCACCTTATCATAAAAGCCTAAACATCACATCCTTTCTCCACACACGGCGCCTAAGCTACGACCTTGGCTCCCGTTTTATCTGCTCCTGCTGAGATGGGGCAGAAAACTCCAGAATGTTCTCTTCTATATCAGACAACAAGGCGATGACTTTCTGCCAACAGTATTTCTTATAACATCATGAAACAATATCATTCATCCACAATAAGTCAGCAGTCAATGTAATGCACATCAGTTTAACTAATGCAATAGTTATCAGCTTCTTCTAATCCAGGAGAACAATGCAAACTAAAAACTACAAATATTCACAATCTTTAGTTAGGGGTATAACATGGCATAAAAAATATTATAATCCCACAGTTGTTTTGCAGTGTTTTTTTTTTTTGCAGTGTTATTTGTTTTTCACCGAAGCACTTAATAAAGCTGATGGACTTTTACAATTTGCTCTTTCTTCTTGTCGGATTCTATAATGAGAAACAATAGTGCCAGTTATAAATAAAGACAATGAATTGAATGAATAACAAAACACTCGTTTTATTTCTCTTAGATCTGAAAATGTGTGTGTAATACACAACCTGAAACATGGGTTGGCCTGTACAGGAGATAAAGGAAAAAACAACACTGTGAAATGGAATCGTCCAAATCACCAAAGTAAACTGGACCTGGGCTTGTTGCAGGATCTGAAGTTACTAACATGTTGTGAGTTTGTGCACTCACACTTAGGACCATATAATAATAAATGGTGCGTGATGAAAGTTGGGCAGCATGCTAACGTGCTTACTCCACTCTGTATGCTCGTGTGGGTCTGACCCTTCACTCTTTTGATTTTTTCCTCACTTGTTTGGCCTTTTCGCCATGTCTGTCTTGTACAGACCATTGACTGTAGAAAAGATGACGACGCGACCCGCCTCCTCCCATTGTGCAAAAATGAAGCCAAAATATCCCGCTGTGGAGGCTGCCATCTTGCAAATTTGGAGCCAGAGTCTGCGCAGTAGTGACTTGAGGTGGAGCGACTGTGATAACGCTCCTGCCCACCCGCTGGACGTAGGGTTGCCAACCGTCCCTTAAAAAACGGAATCGTCCCGTATCCAGAAACAAAAGTACACGTCCCGTATTGAGCTAATAAGGGACGCACTTTGTCCTGTAATACAGTGAGAATCAAAAGTAGTCTATAACTTTTAATGGAATTAACGCTTTGTTTGAAAACATAATTCCCAGCCCCTCCCCTGCTTTGTGACCAATGAGCTGACAGCACACTTACGACAATTCAGATTACCCGTCATCTCATTGGTCAGGAAAGGTCGCTTACGAGAAAATACCGGAAGACAACAGATGACCACAACAAGAAGCATGGCCAACAGGAAAAAACGCCGACACTGCGGTGCAAGTCTCGGACGACAGTACACCTAAAGCTGGGCAGACACTGTGCGATTTTTTTCAGTCACGTATTCAGCTCCGTGCTCAAACTGCACGATTGACTCGCAGGGGTTAGAAGGTCATAGGTCACGATGCAGGTCTCACACTATACGGCCCGATGCTCTGAGTGCAACCTGAGTGCTCACACTGTGCCTCCATAACGGAAGGTTATAACAGAAACTCTGTCGCTCTCTCTGTCTTCACTAACACAGACACACCACCACATCAACTTTGCTAAATGGCTAATGAAAAACATGACAGGCAGCTGTGATTGAGCAGCATGTAAACCAACTATTTCACGGTTGTTGTGGTCGTGATCATTTTGTGATGCCACATCGAAAAGGCCGGATGAGCTTTCCAAATTCTACAAGTTGTGCCTCCATGGCTTGTGGTCCAGATCACACGCTGCACAGCTGTGCTGCTCCATCTTTTTCACCGACGTTTACGTGTTTGCGCGTGCGCAGTGTGAGCGGCTGCGGTGACACCCTCACGAGCGATTGAGGATCGGGAGCTGGCGTGAGGTGTTAATCACTTCGCTTACCCCACGATACTACACGACGCACGATGAAGGCCAAAATCGGGCCGATCACCAAATCGGTCGCACGACTCAAAAACGTCTCAAAATGGGCAAACATCGCACAGTGTGAGCCCAGCATAGAGCAGCAATGTTTTCCCCCTCAGAGAAAGGAAGAATGGGAAAAGGAAAACACCTGGCTGGAAAAAGTTAATATGGGCATGTGCAGTGAAATCAGCGTATGTGGCCAGAAGTGTGATAATATAACTTATTTGTGTAATAAACAACTGCAAGGATAGATGATTACAACAAATAGATGACTAAACATAAAAGTAATACATAGAGGAATAATGATGATGAGTTAAGATGCGTAATCATGGGAACAAGCGGGTTTACAAACAGGGAGCCGATTAGCAATTAGAAAAGCTGAAATAATACTCAACGGAAGCCAATTGTACTAAATGCACTAATGTGCACTGTTACAAGAATATTTTTCTTTCTATTGTTTTCTATTATTTAAGTTAGGCAGGACAGAGTTCTT
>NW_024387487.1:0-28551 GCF_900408965.1 Simochromis diagramma
GGTCGGTTGCTCTGCTATATGTTGTAAATTTTAGCAATTTTGACCATTTGTCCTCTGCAGGACACCGTAGTTCAGATTTCTCGTTCGCGTGGGCGCCATCTTGGTTCAGTGTTTACTGTGATGTGCAAAGGTAAGCACTGTCAGTGGCGAACTGCATTGGTTTTGTTAAAAATAAGTGTTCCACTGTGTAAAATAGCGGTTTGTCATTTAAGCCGAGCATATATTTTGTTTATTGAGAGGTTCATGTATTGTCTGATGAGCGTATGAGACAAAGATATACTTTTCTTTCTTACTCTCATATAAAATATTTAGCTTTTATTAAATAGTTATCTGAATCTTACAACCAAAGTTTGTATAATAATACACAAGATTGGCTGTAGACCATTGTTAATCATTCAGAACACTGTGTAACAATAACAAAAAACAAAAAGTGAATGAAAAGTGCATAAATATTTATTTTACGTGTTTGATGTGTGTGGCAGGGCGTGGTCTGCAGTGCCGCTGCAGGGGAGGTGGACCCACCTCAGCGGCATCTGCAATCACGCCTCTCAGGTGTAAAGTCTGTGCTCTCTCTGCTTTTTTTTTTTTTTTTTGTGTACGTGTCGGGCTATGAGATGAAAAGCTACAGCCGGCTGTGTGGGTACAGCAACTATGTGTGAAAAGTGGTCCATAACGTAATGCTTCAAAGTGTGTTCATGCAAACATTGTCGGGTCTGCTTATGAACCTCTGCGCACAGCGTCTACAAATTGGGGCTGTACGAAGTCACCTCATCTTTACACAAAACTGTAAGCTGTCATCTGTGAGGCGCGAGCGGTGTTTGGTTTTACCATAGTTCATGGTGGAGAATGGCTGCTCTGCTGAGTTTTGCTCTCTGTAGCCGTTTGAATGGCAAACTATACTGATTAGCGGCGGCATAGGCACACTTAAAATTTCTTCAGAAATTTTCGCTTTCTAGTTTATTTTGCTCCTGCTTATACACAAATCTTTTCTGGCAACAATTTTGTGTTTTGTTTAGTTTTTTTTATCTTTTCTGAGTAGAGCAGGGCGATATGGCCAAAAATATTTATCACGATATATATTTGAAAATTTGCGATAACGATATAACTGACGATATAATTGATGCCAGACAAAATACAACTCCACAACATTACTAGCGCAAAAAGACAACCTTCCATTTATTTTCACTTAAACAAGAAGCTGGTTTTTATGTACATTAAAGCTTTATAAAAATGTAACGGTGCAAATGCAAATTCCTTGCTGAAAGTTTAACCAAAAGGCATTTCCAGTAGAAATGGGCTGACATATCCTGAGCATAACCATGTATAATATCCACTGAAGTTAAAAAGAGGTGCTTTGCAACATTAAACTGCAGTGTGCAGTACGCATTTTTCGGACCATAAGGTGCACGGGATTATAAGGCACATTAAGCGAAACAAAGCAGTCAGATAAATCAAACTTTATTAAGCTCATTCTTCTTGCTTCCTCCACTTCTGTACCATTGATTCATTAATGTTGAATTCTCTGGCAGCTGCTCTATTCCCATGTTGTTGCAGTATATTAATGACTAACCTCGTATTGTGGATGGATTATCTCAGTTGTTCTCCTGACTGAAGTTTGGTCCGTTTACAGCATCCTGCCATGCGATTGCATTTGTCTCTAACTATCAGGAACTTTAACGTTAACTTTTATAAGTGGAAAAGTGTTAGTGTTCGTCCTCCAGCTTCACTGTTTATGTTATGCTAACATAGCTGTGTCGCTAGCGATCACGTAGCACATCATTATATACCAGCTAGCCCAACTTCAGTAACCCTGCAAACGTCACTGCTGTTTAGTTTCCTGTCTTCATTTATGTTGGAAGTGATAGCAGAGCCGTACGTTTGAATTTTTTCAGAAATCTCTCAGTCAGAACATGCTATATCATGCTTAGGTAACTAGCGAAACTAGCGAGCTAACTTCCGCTAGCTTCCTGCTAACTTCTAACTCCGTTAAATGTATTAAATTTTGTTTTCATGGATGCCTGGAAGTTAAACTTCATAGTTACACCTGGTAAAGCAGCAATGCTGATCGTTTTATTAAAGATGAAAGAATTTAGACAGTTTTTAACTCTCAGTGATGCTGCAGTGTTCGTTTGACCTGAAGCATACAGAGTTTAGGACCCAGATTACTCCCACATTTAAGAGCATCTTAGTCCGACAAATATGACAATAACAACGGCCGCTTGCATGTTCTGCAAAAAAATGTGCTTTGTCGTGTATCTGAGGGACAAACACCAAACCAGTTCCACATCACTGAAGTTGCACCATTTTTACAAACCAATTCTGGTTCATCTGTTTCACTCAACAATCGGCCATGTGCGTATGAAAACAAAGGCACTGCGCATGCGCGTTTTACTCATATTCTATCGCGATATTTCATTTTCCTATCGTTGCCTAACATTATGCCGGTATTACCGTGAACGGTATAATATGGCCCAGCCCTATTTCTGAGTTCTCTCTTTGTTACGAGAAAATCTTATTTGGTTTCTTTAAGTACCCCACAGACCGGGCAAACATATTTTATTTGAGTAAATTACTGATATTACTGGCTAAATTTCATATACATAAATCGAAACTTTCTAACACAAAAACATCCTTTCAGTGCTTTTTAAATGAAACCAAACAATATTTTAAAACCATACAACATCCCCAAAATGTAAAAGCTGTCAAAACCATAAACTTATGTTCCCTGTTCAATATTATCTGATTCTCTACAGTTTAGTAAATAATCCAATTGATTTCTCATTAGTTTTTTTACAAAACCCTGTGACACTGTGTTTTGTTAATTTGTATCTGTATTTTGTGCTTTGTTAATAAAGCTTATTCAACAAAAACAAAATAAATTTACAATAAAGAGATTGCGTTGGATCTGTGACCGAGTGTTGCTGTGTTTTGGGGTTTTTCTAAATTTCTTTGATTCAGTGTCATTTGTACTTTTCTGGTTTTCTTATGTTATATTTAAAGTTTCTTGTCTTTAGTTTTCTGTCACTTTGGTTTTGCTGTTCCACATCTCACGTTCTTTTACCCCTGTCCTGGTGTTCCATGTTCCCTCTCTGTTTCCACAATCATTCATGTCCCCATGTTTGTTTCTCTCCCGGTTTCAGTGTTAAGCTTGTGTACAGAGAGGCGGTCTTTGTTCGCCTCTCCGTATGTGTCTTGCTTCCTGTTTTATTTTGATAGTCCCGTCTCCTGTGTATTCAGTTTTGCTTCCTGCCTGTCTTGTTATGTCAGGTTAACTGTGTTTGCCTTCTGTTGCACATTCCCTCGTTACCTTCTGTGTATATATTGTGTTAGTGTCATTTGTTTGTAGTCGGCAATTTCCATGTTTAGGTCTCATGTCATCATGTTTTCAGGTCTCGTGCATTTAGGCTCTAGTTGTTTTCAGGAAAGCTCGCCAGCGGCTTTACTTCCTGAGGAAGCCGAGGAAGTTTGGCATGAATGCCAACATCACCTCACATTTCTACAGGTGTGCGATCGAGAGCTTGCTGACGAGCTGCATCACAGTTTGGTACGAAGCTGCTCTGCCAGCAGCCGAAAATCACTACAGAGGGTGGTGAAGGCAGCAGAGCACATCACTGGCACGAGGCTTCCTACCATTCAGGACATTTATCTTCAACGGTGAAAAACCACATCCTTGCAAAACATGTGGGAAAATTTGCCTTTTAGAAATTACTTGTTAAAGCACATTAGAATTAAGCACACATGAGAAGTAATAACCTTGTCAAATGTGCCAGTTTTGTTTTTGCATCTAGTAGTGTGTTGTTGCATCACATGAAGACACACACAAGTCAGAAGCCGTAGCCCTTCTAGAGAGAAAATTATATATGGGAAGAAAGAGCCTTAATGAAGAGCTTCTTTATGTGCTCTCAGTTTGTAAATTTAAAACAAAGCATGTAACATTTATGTAGTTTTTTTAATGTTTTTTTATGTATTTTGTATTCTAAATATTAAAATTAGTAGTCCATTGTGTTTGTATTATTTTTGTCTCTTTGTGTCTGAACGTTCCTGCAGTTGGTTTGTGGCTGATGTGGATTTGCTGCTCATGTGAATCCTCCCACAGTGTTTCATTAGCAGCTGTAACCACAGTGACTCTGATAAAACAGGAATTAGCAGAATCCATCTGATATGAAGCTGTGCTTTGAATACCACTTCCCTCCTCTTTGAAGAGTAGTCAGATATCTGTGTTCAGGTTTTTGTACAGCCTCTTCTACACTTTGTATCACTGTGTTTCTAGAGCACAGTAGTAGAGAGCTGTGTCTGCCAGGGTTAGGGCTGCTATGGTCAGATTAGTTGATCGATCTGATGTTTCTGATCCATATCGATTATCAGGAATATACTGAGTTGTGTATCCTCTTGCTCTTTTCCAGAGTATAAACTGCGGAGCTTGAAGGTCAGAATGATGTTTGTACCAGTGAACATCAGGGGTGCCACTTATCTGATAGTCACATCTGAGTTTAACAGATTGTCCTTCTGTCTCAGTGACTTCAGGTTGTTGAGGAGTGATTGAGTCTCCAGCTGTTAGTCCTGGAAAAAGAAAGAAGAAAAGTAGTGAAATGCAGTCTGTATATCTGCTTAATGCAGCAGCTTCAACTAAACTTTAATCCCTGTTCTTAAACTCACCTATAATGTGAGATAGAAGCAAAAAGAGGTGCAGCAACATGTCTTTGGAGTTATTAAAGCCAGACAGACAGCACATGAACAATGTTCTTCCACTGCAGCACAATGACCAACAAATAATGTCATTGGATGAGCTCAACTTCAGTGGGCGGGGCCAGTTTAATAGCTCAGCCAATCAAATAGTTTTGTGCTTCCACAGCAGCTCTGTCTCTGTCTCTGATCTTTACTGCTTCATTTCTCTGTTGTCTTTGTCATCAGTCCAATGACACAAGAATCAGAGGTTTAACAGTGTGTGGCTCCCTCTAGTGGACGTTGTGGAGTATTCTGTTGTCTTTGCTCCAAAGGTTTTTGTACAGAGTTTTGCTGTTTCCTGTCACTGTGGGCTGCAGAGCACAGTAGTACACAGCAGAGTCTGACACTGCAGCAGAGGAGATCTGAAGAGTCATCAGTGTTTTGTCTTCACTCACTTTAAACGTTATTCCAGGAACTGGATCTGATATTCTGTCTCCTGTTCCAAAATGAGAGATCAGGAACTCTGGTGGTATTCCAGGATATTGTCGATACCAGAAGAAGTAATCTGTTCCAACAGCAGCTTTGGAGTATTTATAGGACAGAGCAACAGCGCTGGCTTCTAAAGTAAATTCTTTTTCTTTGGTTGGAGTGAGTTCTTCACATCTGATAACTGAAGAAAAAGGAATATCTGTTATTAATCAGTTACACAAAATTTACAGTAATCATTGAATTGAACATAGTTTCCTGTGTAGGTGAGCAGACCTGTGAGAGTGAGAAGAATCAGAGGAAACACACAGTGATGTAATGACAGCATGTTGAGGAACATAAAGTTTGTTTTGTGTTGAACTCTGTTGAATGTGGAGGTTTTTCTCTCTTCTATAGTTCAGTAAGAGCTCAGCTCCTCCCTGAATCTCTGCTCCTCCTCTCTGCTCTGTGTTTGCTGTGTTGCTCAAAGACAGTAATTAGTTCAGGACATGATTTAGTTACATAAAGGTAATAAATAAGTGTGTAATTAATAAATATTGTAAGTAAATTTATTCTAAAATGTTTTGGCTTTGAAATCTGATCAGAGGAAGACGTGTGTCACAAATGATCTCTGTTGTGTTATGCATTGAGCAACAGTGGCGTTTGGCCATGACCCTGTCTTTGGCGTATCTTCTCCGGTAATGTTGTGAACAAATGTTTCAGCAGGAATAAAAGAGGAAGCTCATGTACATGCTCGTGCCTTGGGAAACTTTCATCTTTGTGAGTATTAATATGTTCAGATAGAACGTGGATATGTCTTTGACACCACCTTTTAGCTCATGTAATGTAATGTGCATGTTTTTAAAGTAGGTTAATTATTAAGTCTGGCATTGAGACGTGTGTATTAGCGAGGAATTTATTTTTCATACAAAAGAAAAAAGCCTTAAGAAGGAAAAGGTTTATAAAGAGCTTCAGTAAAATGAAGAAAAACAAGACTTGCTCCATTTATCAGCTTCAGCTTCCTGCTTCTCATAAAGCACTTTTCTACTTGAGCGCTCAGAGTGCTTCATACAACAGCCTCGTTCACCCTTTCACACACATCTATACTCAAAGAGCAATTTCAGGTTAATCAAAGCCTCCCGTAAAAATTTGTTTTCTAGTTGTAATCTG
Source organism: Simochromis diagramma (assembly GCF_900408965.1). NCBI lineage: Eukaryota > Metazoa > Chordata > Actinopteri > Cichliformes > Cichlidae > Simochromis > Simochromis diagramma. The sequence goes on from NW_024387487.1 coordinate 6,301, forward strand.
CTGAATGAATCATCTGCAAGAGATAAAATCATCTATTAAAATATTCTTAATATTCTGTGAGCAAACAAAACGAAGAAAGATGAGTGTTTGGTTTGAAACAGGAATGTTCCCACGGCTGTGTTTCTTCCAGCTCTGCTGCTCTGCTGCTGCATGACAGGCTTCACCTGAGCTGAACACTGTGATTACAAGACTCAGGAGGAGACTCGTGACGTTATTGTAGCTGCTGAAGTTCGCTGTCACAGCTGTGCCTCATTCTCTCAGAGTCTACAGAGGTTTAACAGTGTGTGGCTCCCTCTAGTGGATGTTGTGGAGTATTCTGTTGTCTTTGCTCCAAAGGTTTTTGTACAGAGTTTTGCTGTTTCCTGTCACTGTGGGCTGCACAGCACAGTAGTACACAGCAGAGTCAGTACACTGCAGCAGAGGAGATCTGAAGGTTCAGACCATTTCTGTCATCGACCATTCTGACAGAAAGTTTGGAATTTGTTGTGTTTTGTGTTCCCAAGTTAAAGGTCAGGAACTCTGGTGGTTTTCCAGGATATTGTCGATACCAGTAGAACTGATCACTTCCAGTTGCTTGTCTGGAGTATCTGTAGGACAGAGTAGCTGTGCTGCCTTCCAAACTGGACTCTTCAGCTTTGCTGGCAGTGAGTTGTTGACAGCTGACACCTAAAGAAACAGAAATCTGTAAATATTATACAAAGAAATCGTGAATAATAATTAAAATATTAGGATGAAGTTTTTTCACATGTACCTGTTAGAATCATGATGATTAACAGAGAAGTTTCATAACAGCCCAACAACAACATGTTGGACTGAATCTTCTGTGTTGAATGTGGAGGTTTCTCTGTCTCGTCTGCTCTTCAGTCGCAGCTCAGCTCCTCCCTGAATCTGTGTCTCCTCTGGTTTTTATTTCCTGATCAAATCTTGTCACAATGAGACTTTTCTGTGTTCTAACACTCACCTATGCAGTGAGAGAAAAGTACAAACAGGTAAAGGAACATGTTTCAGGTGCTGAAGTCACACAGCAGATGAACAAAGTTCAGCAGAATGAAAAGACTAAGCAGCCTCTCTGCTGCACAGCCTTCTCCTCAACATCAGGCTGGAGTTCTGCAGAGAGAGACCATCTCATTGGCTGAGTTCAGCATCAGTGGGTGGAGCCAGACAGAAACCTGTTAAGGGTCTTTATGAACAGCAAAACATCTGCTGGTGTTAAAAGAAACTAAAGAGGTGCAGTTACAAGTACAAGTACATCCAGACAGTGACTTTTACGGCTGGCTTCTCCACATCAGTGTCTGCACAAGTTTCCCGTTCAGACTGTAAAGTTTGGGGAGGAGAGGATTCCCTGGAATCATCAGTGACAGTGAATTCACTGATAACTACACAATTATTTGACAGCAGGGAAAAAGCATATCTGAACCTGTGTTTATGTTCGGCTGTGATAGTTGTAGCAGTCAGACAGTGCCAGACAGACAGCACATGAACAATGTTCTTCCACTGCAGCACTTATTATTGACACAATGGTTGAACACAGTGCAGAAGGAGAGCCCCGCCTACTGGATGATGTCGCCCTCTGTCTCCTCTTTGAGTCTCACTTCTCTCACTTCCTCTTCCTCCTCAGAAATGTGCAATAGTTCTACACAAGTTTGAGCCTTTACTGAAGGGTGAAAGGTCAGTGTAGACTTCTTGCAGTTTATTCCTGAACTGCCAGAAGAAAGCTGCCTCCTTCATTGTTCCGTGAAAAATAAGTGCTGTATCTGCTGTCCTGGTAAACTTTATGTCCCAGTCATCCTTAAAAACAGTTCTTCTTGCTTCATTTAAATGGAAAGTTCACACTGTTTGGTGTTGAAGGTTTTAGAGAGCAGCTTTTGTGTGCTTGTGAATAACACTTTCACATTGCAGAGCTTCATTAGTTAGCTTGCTGACCACAAGAACACCAGCAGAAGCACTTTTTTAACAGCAGCTCTTTTCTGAATGGACCAGTTTTAGTTGTTGGATCGTTTTTAAGCTGCTTTCACTGCTTGGGAATGATCCTTTATGTTCTACAGCACACACTTTAAGTAAGCACCCAGCTCAGCCACAATCATTCAACAGTTATAAATGCAGTGATACTAAAATGAATCAAACATTACTTTGATCAAACTGTGGACCTGCTCTACTCACAACCTCCTGAGTTTCTGTGAAGCAAAACTGATTTTAAAACATGAGTCCAGAGTTTATCATCATCAGTTTTCTTTTAGTGTCTCTGTGTCTCCAGAACTCGATGCCATATTCAATGGCCCTGGAACATGAACTGCTCTCAGTGAGTGGAACAGGAGGTGATCCCACTGCCACAGCCTAGTAGCCATCCTGGAGAGGAGGGGGGAGCCTAGGCCCCCCGGCTCTTCATGTAGGCTGCTGTGACCACGGCAGGACCACAGCTTGCAGCTCCAACACATTTATGTGCTGTGACTCTCAATGGCTGGTCCAATGGCTGGTGACCACACAGCCCTCGTGGACCACACCCTACTGGGGACGCGTCTGTGGCAACTGGGGGTGAGTCACCAAACCCATCGCTTGGCCCTGCTCCAGTTTGGTCGAGTCCCTCCATCAATGGAAACTCTGTGTAAGGCCCAGGTGGACGATAGATGATAGCAAATAAAACAGCTTTCAGGCTTTAAAATGAATGAAAACTCTGTCTGGGTCTCTGGTAGATTAATAAGCTGGTGTGGAAGGCTAGTGCACATGTGTATGATGTAGACGCGTGGGTTTGAGCTCTCCATACAACACAAGATAAAACCATTCAGGAGCTTAAATAATCAACTGGTTCCTTTGGCTTAATCGTTGCCCTGCACATCTCAAACTGCTGAAGAAAGCCTTGAACCTGGGTGAGAATAAGACCATCGACAGATACATTAGCAGCGCTAGTGTTAGCGAGCTTGGTGCTAATGATAGCTGCGCTAGCAGGGCTTTGGCTGAGCCTAAAATTGTCACCACAGATGACAAGATTGAAATGTAGGACATGTGCCAGGAAATATGTAAGACAACATCTGAATCAATCATGGAGAGACCTGATGAACGGTTTGATGCTTTTGAGGCCAAGTTCCAGTCGGTGCTATCCGTACAGACTGACTTACAGAACCGCATGGAAGGTCATGAATTAGCTGCCAACGTCCTATATTTGGAATGGCAAGAGGGCAGAAATCCAAGAGAGGCGCAGGGCTGAGCCTGCCAAGTTTCAGACATTACTCCTGAGCTTCTAATATTTTAATTAAAACAAACCGTTAGAATCTTGAATCAGAGGAGAAGATTTCTGGAACTGCCAGACACACCTGTACAGATGTGTTTTAATCATGATTTTATGCCTCCTTGGCAAGATAAGAAGTATCATGACTGGAGAGAAAAGGGTTTAGTGTCTATTGAGGATTTGTATGTTGATAACACATTTTCTTCTTTTGGTCAACTAAAAGGGAAATATAATCTGCCACATTCACATTTATATAGATATCTGCAGGTCAGGCATTACATCCAGTCCAAGTTTAAAGATTTTGCAACTCTACCGTCAGAACATGGCATCTACAAAATACTCAAGACCTGATTCCAGACATCATATCACCAAAATTGTACAGTTATTTGGTAATTCTGTTGTGGTGCATACAGCTGGGATTAGGCAGGCTTGGGAGAATAAATCGGGGATGAAGGTGCCTGAATCTATGTGGAGTAAGTGTCTGCCTTTTGTTCGTCTCCCTCATTAACAGGCTTTTGGTCTAAAATGTTTGACTGGTATTCTGAGGCATATATGAAGCCTGCACAGCCTGAACTTGTAATTTTGGGATGTTCTCTGACGTCTGAGCTACTCCCGTTTAAAGTGCAGCGGCCACTGGAAGTAGGTTTGATGTTTTGGTAGCTTTTGGTACCTGTGGTTTTTGTGAAGTGCATGGTTGTTTGTTTTTGTTTGTTTTGGGGGTTGTTTATGTTTTAAATTTTGGAAAAAAAATAAAAAAAAATATCAAAAACAAACATAATAAACTGGTGTGGAAGACTGTTAAAACTGCAACTCCTGGTCCCAGAACTGGATCGTCACGTTTCTGTTGTCTTTGTCATCAGTCACACAAGAATCAGAGGTTTAACAGTGTGTGGCTCCCTCTAGTGGATGTTGTGGAGTATTCTGTTGTCTTTGCTCCAAAGGTTTTTGTACAGAGTTTTGCTGTTTCCTGTCACTGTGGGCTGCAGAGCACAGTAGTACACAGCAGAGTCAGACAGCTGAAGCTTCTGGATCTTCAGAGAAATTGATGTTCTGTTGACTTCAGCATCAAATCTTTCTTTTGGAAAATTATCATCGTTAGCTCCTGTTCCACTAGCATCACGACGTAAAACATACTTTGGAACCTCGTTCACTTCTTGTTTGTACCAGAACAAATACGCATAAGTAGATGTTTCATATCTACATCCAAGTGTAACTGTGTCTCCTTCAGCAGCAATGACATCTCCTTGTTCCTGGATCACTTTGTCTTCTCCTTTACACTCTGAGGAAGAACAGAACATGCAGAGGAAGAGATGGATCAATAAACATGATTGAAGTTATTGAAAAGTTCCACAGTGTAAAATGATTAAATCTCCTCTTTCTGTCCTTGTTGTGAGTCGTGTGCAGAGGAAACATGTTGATGTTTGTATCTCACCAAAGAAAAGAGCAGCAAGAATAATCCACAGCCAATGTTCCATCTGTACAACAAGGTTTAAATCAACAGGAGAAACTAGCTGATGTTCAACATTCAGTCTGAGAATTGTTCTCTTCACAGCAGCACTTATTATTGACACAATGGTTGAACACAGTGCAGAAGGAGAGCCCCGCCTACTGGATGATGTCGCCCTCTAGTGGAGCATCTCTGTGGGTTTGCTGTCACTGTGGGCCTCACAGCAGAGTCTGTCACTGCAGCAGAGCAGATCTGAAGATCCATTCATCTTTGACGATCAACAACTTTAAGTCAGAACAGACAGAATAACTCTGTAACTTCATGATCTGTGTTCATGTTGAATATGTCAGCTCCCTCTGACTGCGAGCAGAAACAAAGTCAGAAACAGACTGAAGATCACTGACAGCCTGTGAGAGACAAAGAGAATCTGTGTCTGCATTTAGTTATAGCCGTGAAAGATGAAGAGAAGATGTGATGGAAAAACTTTTGTTCAGATTCAAAGTTCAAGTGAAGACTTAGTGAAGGTCAAAGGGAAGAGAAATCACAGCTGCAGAGAAAAGGAGGAGACTGCAGCAAGTAGACGACACAAATGATTCATTGAATATGTTGTTTACAAAGACAGAACTGCTCACTTAGGTAATCCAACCTTTCAGCAGCAGGAAAGATCAGGTTTGATATCCAACGATAAGTCACCTGACAGAATCGACTAAAGATGTTTTATTAGAGTTACATAGTAGAGTTTGTGAGGGAGGGAAGTTTCCACAAAGCTGGAAGGAGGCAGTGATTACACCGATACGTAAACCAGGGAAGGATGACACAAAGCCAGGAAACTACAGAGCAATAGCTTTAACATCCAACATCTGCAGAATAATGGAGAGAACGAGAAATGACAGACGAGTGTACTATGCAGAAAATAAAGGATATTTGGGGAAGTTTGTCAATAAAAAATGGAAACGCCACCAGGGAGCATAGTTAGCCCATTATTGTTTTCATTGCTGATAAATGATGTGTTTGAGAACATAGAGGGTGGGATGGGGTTCTCGCTTTTTGCAGATTTTTGCAATCTGGGCAAGACGAAGAAGAAATGTGAAATTAATGGGAAAGAAGGTACAGGGAGCCATTACAGAGGTGGAGCAGTGGTCGTATCAATGAGGGTTATTAACCCCGATTCTTTTGTCCCCGAGAAAACAGAGAAAACGACTCATAGTGTGTTAAAACATTTATATTTATTTTTATTCAATCATCTTCTGAAAGAGAGAGACCCCTGCACAGCCCAAACGCCAGTTGCAGGATCTCTAACATTTTTAGCTCCACATGTGTCTTATATGGTGTTATTTCTGTACTTTGCACGTCACACAGTTTCAAACATTGCTTATATGGCAAAGTTCCTCTTTTCTGTGTCTTATCTATTAACCCTTGTGTGGTGTTCATATTTTTGTTACTCAGCCAGTGTTCATGGGTCTGGTGGACCCGCTAGAGTTTTGGCTTTCCAAATTAACACTATCAAACAATTTTATGTTAAATTACTCAACAGATGTTTACTTCATCCCAATTACAAGCCATATGAACAGCAAACATGGTTAATTTTTTCCCTTTACCTTTGTTAGATCACATTTATGAATTAATGTGCTTCTCGTTTTTTTTTTATAAAATGTTATAAAAAACATAAATCAGTTATTATCAAGTGGAGTGAGTGGAAAGACACAACACATTTACACGTGAAGCAATATGTTTCACAACTAAATGGGATCAGCTGCTAATCAATGGTGACATTAAGCCCAGGTTTGTAAAACAGGGGGAGGTGGTGCACACTTATCCCACACTGTCCTGATGGCAGCTAGCTTGTCTCTCTGCCATCGAGCTGGTCTGTCGTCTCGGTTATCAAAACGGATAATCCTGGAAATTTTGTGGAAGTTTTCCAGAGACACTGATGCACAGAAAGGTTCGTGCCGGTTTCTGCATCCCACAGGGATTCTGTGGATTCCCCTTTGGACCTGAAAACTCCTGCAAGGATAAGAACCCCAAAGTAGGCCTTTGGGGTTCTTAGATGAATTTGGTCCATCTCCTTCCACCTCTCTCCAAAAACACACCTTCCTTCTAGATTACTGCAATCCAGAATAATTTTCTGGATGGAATCTGGGATGAAAAGCTCAAATGAAGACTTGATGTCCTGCACATGAGTACCTGTCAGCCGTGTTGGCCCTGGCTTATCACAGTAACAGCTCTGTAGGGTGGCTCATTTCTTGGGCAAGAAGACCATTCAATTTCACCAGTTATTGACATCCATATTTCTTCACTTGCTGTCTGGTGGGCTTGTTCTGGTCCTGGAGCTGGCTGCTGATGGGGTACTCGTCTTCGTTTTGTTACTAAACGGTGCTCAACCTCATCCTCTTCTTCAAAGTCACTGTCAGACTCTGAATTTTCAGAAATGTGAAATATTCTGAAACCTCTTTGTCAACATCATCATCCGAAGCCCCTCTCTCTCTTCCAAAATCAATTGGATGGCCCTCGCAGCAGATAATCTTTTGCCATCTTGATCAGTTGTGATAAAGAACCACACTGGTAAAGTCTTATTTATAGTATTATGCCCCTAATTTGCAGGTGGGACAGGGTATGAGAAAATAAAATTTGGATCCCTCAAGAAAGAGGGTAAAATGTGCGGGAATGTAAGAGCAGACGGTGTTGATAGTTGAATTTTCAACAATGCTGCAACTTTGTGCGGGAGCAGGAGGGGAAGAAAACACTATCAGCAGCACCAGAAAGGAGGAAGACAGAGTGTGGGAACACAGGACCTACACTTTCACCACTTTTATTAGACCTGGGTCCAGTGGACCCGAACACCTTGTATGTAATGTAAATGCGTGGGGGGAGGTACAGTATGAGGTCATTGAAAATTAGTCCGGATTTATGTTCTTCATAGAAAATAAGCCAAAGCCAATGAATTTCAGGTTGAAAAAATAATTCATTGTTTAATTTTTCTTTTGAAAAAAACTGAAAACGGGTCTCACAGACCCGAACACCATACAAGGGTTAATATGCCTGTGCACTAAAACTTCCTGTTTTTTTGTGAGTCAAAAGTGGCCTTGCTCTACAAGCCTTCATTATTAAAGTACATAAAACAATCTAATGAGCAGATACACATTAAAAATATCTCTCTATTTCTTAACAGGGTTTAAACTCTACGTTAATGGGACTAAAATAATGTTTTTTACACGGAAAAGAGTTGGGAATGAAATCAAGATCAAATTATGGACAAGAGTTGGAAAGGGCAAAATAATTTGGGGTTGTGGTTTGATGAAAGGGTGACATGGACTGTACATGTTCAGAAAATAATAGATAAATGAAAGAAAGTGTTAAATATAATGAGGGGTTTAGTGGGAATTGACTGGGGGGCTGAGAGGAAATCTCTGAAAACCATAGATATTGGGTTAATTGACACAACTTCCTGTTTGTTGTTGTGTTGCACACACTGCTCTCTATACTCGGTTTGGACTATTTGAACTAGTTTTTGTGTTTTCTGAGTTTTGACTTCGGATCACAGCCAGTGGACTCTCTGTACCAACCTTAGTTCGCACTGCTTCATTTGAATCACCGCTCTGGAATATTTTGGATGAAGGACACCAGTGGCAAACTAGCTAGCGGATCACCAGGTTAACACTACAAGAGTGTCTCTCAGTATGTGCCTGAAGAAAGCCCCTGACAGCTGAGGAAGGCGATGATATTAAGAAGTCGTTTGTGACAGAGGAGATTTCTGTTGTCAAACTGCAGAAGAAAGGCATCCTGGAGCTGTTGGAGGAAGTTACTGAGAAGGATCAGCGGCTGGTGTTCCTGGAGAACAGACGGATTTGGAGCAGTACACCCGGGTGAATGATGTGATCGTCACTGGGCTTCAAACCCGGGTCGTATGCTTGGTGGCTGCTGACAGCGTGGAGGAGGCCAGAAAAGAAGATGTCAGCTCCATGGAGCATCAAGTAGTTACCTTTCCTTGGACCAAAGGTGCTGAATTGGACTATAACAACATTGAGGCTTGCCACCCTTCACCCCAAAAATGACAATGACAAAAAATGTTTCATCCTTGCAGAAGTTCCCTCTGCAGGTGGGGTGAGACACAGGAGAGGTGGAGAATAAACTTAACCTGGGTGTCTGGGAGGTGATTGAATGATGGGAACAGTTTACTCTGCGGTGGAGTCGGGTGGGGCTGCCCCGGGTCCTGTGGGGCTTGCTGAGGAAGCGGTGCTGCTGCCGTGGACCCCGGTCTGGACGGACCTGGGCCCGCTTGCCTTAGTGGGTCCCAGAGGGCAGCACATTGCACGCTGTGGATCCTGCGTGCTGCACAACAACATTCGATATTTAATATTTACTGTTATTTACACTTAGCTGGATTCATGTGACGGTGTTGTGTTTAATATGCTGCTCTCTTTTATCGCTCGTTTTCTCTTATTTTCTCTCACTGATCCGGGAGATTGTTTTTCTAAGTGCCCTTTCTCACTGTCACTCTTCCCCTCTGTGTTTCTTGTCCTTCATATTTCTTTCTTCCTTTCCTCTCCCACAACCATGTCTGTCCCGTCTGTAACAACTGAAAATAAAAATAAAATAAATTCAATAATAACAACAACAAAAGTCGATTAAATGGACCAACATGGCAAAGCCGTGTGATCCACTTGGTAAAGTAAATCCGTTGGGTATCTTTGTTGGGCTTCAGACAACAATTCTGACGGCTAAAACAAACAGGACAGGCAACAAAACAATGACAACAACAAAGCAGCCGTCATTGTGCGATTTGGTGACAGAAAACACAAACCTGATAAAACAAGGGAAGAAACTGAAAGGATGCGACGTCTTCATGAATGAACATCTGACAACACAAAATGCTGACTCACCAGGAAAACACGTTACTTGAAGAAACAGAGAGATAAATACATGGAGCACAAACTGTAAAGGATTCATTAAACTCAATGGAACACCAGAACAAGCCAAAGTGTTGGTCATCAGAAACATTTAGGACCTGGACAGATACTGATGTTCATCTTACTGTCACGGTTCTGGGTCATTTTGACCCAGCATTGTCTGTTTCTAATGTTTTGGTGCTGTTCTGTATTATGATTTATGTCTGATTCTTTATCCTGTTTTAATGAGTGTTATAAATCTGTTTCAGTTTGGTTCTGGTCATGAGTTTAGTTTGATGTTAATTCTTCTTTAAGTCTCTGTCGTCTCTGGGTTCCATGTCTTTTATTCTTTCAGTCTGCCTCTCAATGTCAAGTCTGCATCTTTGTGATTTGTTTCGTGTTTTCTGTTTTATTTTGATAGTCCCAGTCTGATGTCAGTGTGTTCAGTTTACTTCTCTCCTGTCTCGTTAGTCTAATTTCTCCCAGCTGTGTCTGCCTTTCCGCCAACTCAGGGGATTTATGGGCTTGTTGGATGAGCTGCGAGGTTGTTCAAGCTTCTGTTTATGATAAACTGGGACTGAGAACTTTTCAGCACACAGACCATAAAGTTCCAGACTTGGACAAAGATATAGACCCAGAAAAAAAGGTTCTTCTACTACATCAGCAACAACTGCTGCTACTTCACTGATGAGCAGTTTAGTCACACCATCAACACGAAGAATAAATGATCAACAATCCGTTTTGATAGCAGAAGGCCGTATGCTAGTTTCAATAATATAAAGGAACCTTTCAATCAGTTGACAAAACCATTATTGCCATGTCTGAAACATGGATCAAAGATGGAACCACCATCCCAGTCTATCTGTCAGAGGCGCTGCCCCAGATCTCCGTGTACCGTTGTAGATGGCCTTCAGGAACCTCATCCATCCCAGGGGCCTGGCCACCAAGAAGTTGTTTAATTGCCTCACTGATCTCAGCCCTAGTGATAGATGAGTCATCCCCCTCATTCAGAGAATCTGCTTCTTCTACAGAAGACATGTCAGTGGGATTCAAGGGTGTCCTGATGCCACGTGCATTTGTGCACATCTTTAAATTATAACATGGTGTTCGCTGTGGGCAAAGTCCAATAACAAAACACCAAAGCAAATAAGGCAGGCTGTTTCTCCCAATCACAGCCGGCCAGCTCTTTTTTTGTTGTCCACATGAGGATTAAAGTCTCCCAGTAGGATAACGGAGTCACCAGATTGAGCACCCTCAAGCACCCCACCCAGTGACTCTAAGAAGGCTGGGTACCCTGAACTGTTGTTCTGCTTTGACTATCAGCACAAGAGCTCACACTGGAGAGAAGCCATATCACTGCAAAATGTGTGGGAAAAGGTTCACATGTAACTGTAATTTGTTGCAGCACATGAGAACACACGCAGGTGAGCATCTGCATGACTGTAAAATCTAAGGGAAAACATTAACATCTAGTGTGTCTGTGAAGGTTCTCAGTCATCCAGGTCATCGTAGTCAAAGGAGCTTGCAAAGAAAAGCGTCTGGACTTCTTTAAGTTAGCATCTAGTAATTAACATCTAGTAATATGTAATACTAATATGTGGCAGGACATGAGAACGTACACAGGAGAGAAGCCATATCCTTGTAAAATGTGTGGGGAAAAGTTTATGTCTAATAATAATGTGGAAAAACGTGAGAATGCAGGCAGCTGAAAAGTCTCATGACTGTAAAATCTGCAGGAAAAAGTTTGCAGACTTGTATTGAGTCACGTAAAAATCCACACGAGAAGTCAAACTCAGCAAAGCAAAAACATGAGATTTGTTGTTTTTTAGATTAATTAGATGTTGGATTGTAAATGTTGAGTTTAGTTAAGTTTGTTTTTTGCTTGTATTTGTTTTAGATCAGAGTTTTGTTCATGTTAGTTATTGCTTCATGTTGCTCAGGGTATTTTTGGATTCATTTTGGGTTTAACGAGAGTCTAGCTCTGCTGTGGACCAGCATGCACTGGAGACAGCTCAATGTTTTGCATTTTGAGGGTTTGTTCTTTTTACCAGTAAATGAGAGGCAGAAGGAGCTGTGATGACATTTTTTTGCTTACCATGGATGAACTCCACAGATTTAGATTTTTGATAAATAGCCGTGACTCAAAGTAAAAATCTCGGCCCTTAGATTGAAGGAAAGAAGCCCTCATGGATGGATTTGCTTGTTGGAATCTTTCGGTCTGATCTGTGCAGACTGGTTTATCCGTCCTTCACCTGCAGAGACTACACCAGCGGGCCCTCGGTGTCGGCCTGCATCGACAGCACATTCAGTGTTCTTCTGGATCTACTGTGGTCATACTTTAAGAACTCTGTTGGAAAACCATCAAACGACTGAAGTTTGAAATGTTCAAAAGTTTCAAGTCTGGACTGATGTGAGGACATGAAGCTGCTCATTGGAAACTCTCCCTGCTGCTGCAGAAACATGTGAGGAGTCCTCAGTGTTTAGATCAGAGGGAGTCTGGACTCTTGTGGTGGTGGAGCAGGGCTGAAGAACCATGCTGAACATCTGGATGGATGTGATGTGGAGACAGACTCTGGTCCTGATGAAAGGTAGAGGAGGGCTGCATCCATCTGACAATGAAATGAAAACTAAGAACAGCAGAGAGGGGGAGACTTTGAAAAATGAGAGCAGGACATTGATTTAAGGAGAGCATCATCATCTGATGTGATGAGTTCAAAGAGAATAAATGGAACAAGCATGAGATGGTCTTCCTGGTTGGACTTTTAGCTTCATGTGAGAGATTTTACCTTAAAGAGATAAACCTCTGTTACTCTGTTTATTTTTGCTTCTGCTGCATTTCTGCATGTCCTCATCCACTAAATATAAAATAGTGTAAATGAGCAGCTTTTGATGTTTGACAGTTTTTATTGTGTCTGAACGTTCCTGCAGGTGGTTTGTGGTTGATGTGGATTTGCTGCTCATGTGAATCCTCCCACAGTGTTTCATTAGCAGCTGTAACCACAGTGACTCTGATAAAACAGGAATTAGCAGAATCCATCTGATATGAAGCTGTGCTTTGAATACCACTTCCCTCCTCTTTGAAGAGTAGTCAGATATCTGTGTTCAGGTTTTTGTACAGCCTCTTCTACACTTTGTATCACTGTGTTTGTAGAGCACAGTAGTAGAGAGCTGTGTCTGCCAGGGTTAGGGCTGCTATGGTCAGATTAGTTGATCGATCTGATGTTTCTGATTTATAACGTTTATCAGGAATATATTCATTTGTGTCTGCCGTTTCCCTCCTTTCCAGAGTATAAACTGAGGAGCGTGAAGTTCAGAATGATGTTTGTACCAATAAAGCTCTGGATGTGTATAACCTGTCTCATAGCTACATCTGAGTGTGACAGATTCTCCTTCTGTTTCAGTGACTTCAGGTTGTTGAGGAGTGATTGAGTCTCCAGCTGTTAGTCCTGGAAAAAGAAAGAAGAAAAGTAGTGAAATGCAGTCTGTATATCTGCTTAATGCAGCAGCTTCAACTAAACTTTAATCCCTGTTCTTAAACTCACCTATAATGTGAGATAGAAGCAAAAAGAGGTGCAGCAACATGTCTTTGGAGTTATTAAAGCCAGACAGACAGCACATGAACAATGTTCTTCCACTGCAGCACAATGACCAACAAATAATGTCATTGGATGAGCTCAACTTCAGTGGGCGGGGCCGGTTAAATAGCTCAGCCAATCAAATAGTTTTGTGTAACAGCGCCCCCTGTTGTTCAACATAAAATCACAGAAACTTCTTCCATAAAAATTACAATCAAATCCAACAAAATCTTATTTTAAATTTAATATTTAATAACAGTAATGTAACACTTTGCCAACAGTATAATGTAGTTCACTATAAGACTGAGCACATGGGGGCCGTTGTTCAGCACTCACAGCTCCCGTGTTCAGATGCCGCTCTGTGTCACATAATTCACCTTTGTCATGTTTACAGGATGATTGATGAGGAGTAAAAACGTTCTTTTCACGTTGGCGTAGCTGAGAATGATCTGATGCTCAAAGAAACAATACATTTACCAAACTGTGTGCAGAACATCAGCTTCTGTCACATCCAGGCTAGTTTCAAATGACCCAAAACCAAAAGAAGTTTCTTATGAAACTCAGCAGAGTTCTTGTTCCAAACAAAGGCTGATGAAGGTTTAATACACCGATGAGAACGACCTTCTCCACAAACTGACTCTACTGAAATCTCCACTGATATACACTGAGCAAGAGGACACGTACACGAGAGTCTGTAGTGTGAGAAACAGACGCCTCACAGGTCCTCTGCTGGAAGCTTCACTAAAGGTGCCACTAAGAGAAAGATTGTACTGGTTTAATGGGAGATTTACACACTTTTCATTTCTTTCAATATCCTATAAAAAATACCTCCAGTTTCTTCAAACAGGAAGACTCTGATGCTTCTTTACTGTTTCCTCTAAAACTCTTTCTTCATAACTGTTTGATGACTGAAAGCTATCTTAACTCCATCCTAACAAACTCCAGAAGTTTACAACCACTGATCCACACAAGAATCAGAGGTTTAACAGTGTGTGGCTCCCTCTAGTGGATGTTGTGGAGTATTCTGTTGTCTTTGCTCCAAAGGTTTTTGTACAGAGTTTTGCTGTTTCCTGTCACTGTGGGCCTCACAGCACAGTAGTACACAGCAGAGTCAGACACTGCAGCAGAGGAGATCTGCAGACTCATTTTTGTTTCTTCCTTTCTGACTCCAACAGAGAGTCTGGAGCTGCTGGGAGGTGTTAGTATTTCTCCTGATTCCAAATGAGAGATCAGGAACTCTGGTGCTTTTCCTGGATGTTGTCGATACCAGAAGAAATAAGTCAGCACCTTTGGTGTACGTGCAGGTCAGAGTAACTGTGCTGCCCTCTACACTGGACTCTTCATCTTTGACTGGAGTGAGCTGATCACATGTGACACCTGAAGGAAGAGAGAACGTTTTCAATCAATAATTGACGTTAATGAATCATTTGAATTGAACATAGTTTCCTGTGTAGGTGAGCAGACCTGTGAGAGTGAGAAGAATCAGAGGAAACACACAGTGATGTAATGACAGCATGTTGAGGAACATAAAGTTTGTTTTGTGTTGAACTCTGTTGAATGTGGAGGTTTTTCTCTCTTCTATAGTTCAGTAACAGCTCAGCTCCTCCCTGAATCTCTGCTCCTCCTCTCTGCTCTCAGTCACTCCTCCTCCTGTGCTTCACACACTTTATAACCAAAGTTATTTAAGGTGGTCTTTAATTGTTTTACAGGGCAAAATGTTACAAACTAAAGAAAATATCATGAAGTCAGTGGTCCGTGTAGAGGAGGTTGGTTGTTGATTTTGAAGCTGGTTTCTTTTGATATTTTTAGAGTAGGTCTTTCTTCATAGGTTCAGGTCTGCAGAGGTCACAGACACTCGAGCTTCTCTCTGATAATGTGATAGTCTGAGTCTGTGACCTCAGGACCTGATGTCTTCTGTTTGGTTGAACTTCTGCATAAATATCTTGTAGAGGCTAAAGTGAGGCTTTAAACTACTGATTAACCTGATGGACGTTAATTGCTCACATCTGATGAATCCTCCTTTAATTTTCTTCATAAATGATGATAAGTTATAAAAACATTCTGACTTGATACTTTCCATTTTCAGTAGATGAAGTCATCCATTAGATAAGAACCATGTAAGCTCCCTCAGAGTCACAATATTCACATCATAAAGTTTCACACTGAGGAATCACACAATGTTCACACTCTCTCTTTTATTTGCTTATTTACTTGTTGATATTCAAATACAAGAAAACATCTACATGATAAAAATATAATAATAATAATAACAATTATTGTTATTATTATTACTCTTGGTGTTCGCTCTCATACTCTGCGGTAGAGTATCAGAGTATCACTTCCTGTTCCTGCTCAAACACAGTGGTGTTTCTGAGTAGCTTATCAATTTAATTAAAAACTTTTAAATACATTCTTTTTTCATAGTATAATAAGTATAATAAGAGTAGGCGGTGCTACTCTTTATATATACATATATATACATATGTATATGTATGCATATGTATATATATATGTATGTATATATTAGGGGTGCAACGATACATACAATTCACGGTTCGGTTCGATACTTTGGTGTCACGGTTTGATATTTTTTCGATACAAAAGATGTTTGTGCCTTTTTAATTTGTCATTTATTAAAATTATAAATATATATTTTAACTGAAACGTACAGTTTTTAAATTTAATGTTGCTGAAACAACAAAGTAATTTAAAAAATCTATCTGATTGTCACAGTATGGCGAGAGCAGACTGTAGGTGTTGGCAAAAGGACCCAAACGCAACTCCAAAAACTGAACGTGGCGTAGATTTAACAGAAAACAAGCCGTTTATTGAGGCCAGCAAAAAAGGTGTACAAACAGAAGGACACAGGTGAAAACTAAACCATAACCTAAACTGGGTGAACTAAAGCTAAACATGAAAAAACCTTAAACGTGGTGAACTGACATAGAATGCTGAAGTGAGGGTATGGATGAGCAGACGACCTGACAAGGAATGACTGAAAGCACGCGGACTAAATACACACAGGAGGGTAATGAGGGAAGTGGGAGCACATGGAGAACACAGGTGACACTGATAATCATAACGAGACAGGGCGGGATGAACATAACATGACGTATACAGGCGCGGGAGTCACAAAGTAAAACAGGAAGTACACGGGGGTTCAGACAGGAGGGGAGAGAGAGAGCACAGGAAGAACATAGACATAACGGGCAGGGGAAACATGGAATAAACACAAAGAGAGACGAGGGCTCATAAATACACAGAGGGGCACACAGGGGGTAAGAGTCACGAAGGGAAAACACTTGGGAACAACACACCAGGACAACTCAGGAAACATGGCCTAAATAAGGAACGAAATACAAAAATACAAGAAACTAAGAATACTGGGACCACATGGCCCAGGACCATGACACTGATGGAGAAATCCCTCATCTTTGGAAAAGAGAGTTTATTACAGAGAAATGGCTCTTTCCAAAATAAAAGCTATAGTAGACGCTTCTTCTGGGCTCTATTCTCAGCAGCATATTAAACATATCAGGTCCCCATAAGGAGAATCCTGTGCTAACGGCTGTCTAAATGACTCGGGTAAAGTTTGCAGCATGCGTGCTTGTTGTTTTTGTCTGCTTCCACTTGTCTTTGCACTAGGATGATGTCGGAGTAAATGTGCAGTCATATTCGTTGTGTTCCCACTCGTGCTGTCAGCGTTAATCTGAAATGACGTTAACGCCACAACACGGCAAATCTCCGTTAACGAGCTACCGCGGATCGTCCTGTGCGTGGGGCTGGACGGCGTCAACACATTAACAAGCTAACTGCGCTAACACACTAGTTCCCACCCATGTAATTGAGCATTGCGTGGCACATCCAACATACTGTTTTACTTTAGTCCATGACGCGCTTACCTTCAGGGTCATACGTCACATGAAAACCAAAATAATTCCAAAGGCCAGATCTGAATAGAGATTGACAGACCACGTGACTTTTGCGCATTGCATGCCGGGAACTAATGGCAAAACAATCCAAGTATCGCATCAAATGCAAGCATTTGCAGCACCGCAAAATGTTCATTCTCCGGTTCCAATACCTTCTTGCTTTTTCTTTGCCCCCCAAAAAAGTTATGTACAAAACGAAGGAGAACAATGCCGGTCCGTACAAAGACAGACTCGACGAAAAGGCAAAGAAAAGATACGAGGAAAAAATCAAAGGAGTGAAAGGGTCAGACCCTTACAAGCACACAGAGTGGACAAAAGACGTTAGCGTGCTGCCCAACTTTCACCACGCTCATATTTATAATCATACGGTTCTTGGAGTGAGTGCATACACTCATGAAGTTTAGTAACTTCAGGTCACTGCAACAAGCCCAGGTACAGTTTACCGACGGATGGGTACAGGACCTTGAAACGCACCGTGTAGAAAGTAAAGACCATCGTACGTATCATAAGTTTACCAGTCTCACAAATCGTCGTCATAAATACACATTCGTTAACCGTTTATTAATAGGACCTTTGAGCTCAACGGTAATTAATTAGTAGTGGAAATAATTTCTGGTAGCATCACAGAAATGTAGCAGTGACAATAATACTGTATGCTGTAATCGCACTGGGCAATTAGTGATACAAAACAACTGTTTTATCCTGTGAATAAAAGTATATGTTTTTGTCAATGTACCATAATAACAGAAGCGAAACGCAATATTGTGTCAGGACAATTCACTATTTATGCACAATAAACAAAGGAGCATAGCGCGACAATTTCTGTTCAGCGCCAGACTTGCTTGTAACCTATATCACCAATTATGTTAAGAAAAATGACGCATTAACTACAACAGCAGACTGACCTGTGTGGAAATGCTTGGAGCAGACTAACCTGTGAGCTGGAGTGTTCTGGGACGTTATATTTGGTATATCCAGACCATCCGTCGCCTCTTTTTACTTTGGAAACATGGCTCGAACAATTTCTCTTCAACAATGTAATCCGATAACAACTGATCTCTTTACCCGTCGGCTTCCCGTGGCTGTCATGCGACCGACTATTGCAGTTAATAATACAACAGCTTCTTGCCATTTTTTGTGTTTCTTTTTATCGCTGTGTAACTGATTTCAATTGAAAGCCTGGGTGCGCTAGTACCTCTTGCCACTGGAGTAAGTTCTCGACCGTCTCACACTTCTGTTTAATCAGTTTTCTGTTTAACGTTTATTCAGCTGTGTGAAAATCCCGGCGGAACCCACCCGAGGGATTAATAAAGTTTTATTTAATCTAATAATCTAATAACTTTAATCTCAGCCAAACTGATTTACTCCGGAACAAATAAAACACAGAAAAAAGGCAAACAATTAAATTTTTAAGTTATCCGAGTGACTTATATATCATGTTTAACCTGAATAGTGAAAGAGCGGGGGTCTGAAAAC
The DNA here is from genome assembly GCF_900408965.1 of Simochromis diagramma. Classification (NCBI taxonomy): domain Eukaryota; kingdom Metazoa; phylum Chordata; class Actinopteri; order Cichliformes; family Cichlidae; genus Simochromis; species Simochromis diagramma. The sequence goes on from NW_024387487.1 coordinate 24,840, forward strand.
GATGAAGCCGGGAGTTTGCTGCTCTCGCCGGCTCGAGTGACCATTGAACCCCCGGCTTGCTATCGAGCGGGTGGGTAACAGACGTCTCCGAAAACGTCGGCACACTTTTGCAAATATACGATGTCTTGATAAACCAAGAAGATATTTGAAGTTTACACAGCTACTTTCTCACCTGAAAATATGGTAAAAGTTTATTTTGTGAAAGATTAATAAGAGTAATTTTAAAACTTAGTAGCGGCCGCCATTGTTGGCAGCTGAAATTTGGCTGGGCCGCACTATGAATTCTGGGATATGGTGGGCCACGAAGGACACACCCGACCCATCCTTCAAATTCGGGGAAATGAAGGACGCATTTGAAGGAGTCGACGCATTGGGACAGCCTTCGTTGCCTGGCCTGTGGACGTAATCGGCCTTCAAATGCGGCCTCCAGAGGATGCAGCCGACGTTTTGGGACACAGCTTCTATGAGGGTGGGGGAGGTTCAATTGCCATGTTGCAACGAGCTTAGCTTCTGTCTTGCTAGCTTGCACTGCGCTCAGTGGATCTGCGCTCGACAGTGCAGCCTAGGTGGAGTAGTCGAACGCAGATCCACTGAGTCGCTCAACACAGACAGCATCGTCAGAAGAAAAGTTGATAAAATAAATGAAAAATGTTGTATGTTCGATACATATGCGTACCGAACCGAAAGCACTGTATCGAACGTTCAAGTGTCGAATACGAGTATCGTTGTCACCCCTAATATATACAATATAATATAAGAAACTAATTTATATATCTATCTATATATCTATATGATAATATATATTAGTCTATATAGATATGTATATATATATATAGTGTATATATGGATAAAGCTCTGACTTGTATTATGAGTATGTGGTCTGGTAGCTACAAAGATTTTTTGCAGCTATGTGTTTTTTTTTTAAATGAAGCCAATGTGCTTTAAAATAAACATTCAAACTATTTACAGAACAATCAGCTGTTCTGCATCAAATCTGATGCCACACAAATTATTTGTGCCGCTCCAAAAACTAATTTCTGTCCACTATGAGATGAAGGAGAACAACAGCCTGATACCTGCAGGCCTGACAGCAGCAGATGTATCACTGCTGTAACACCTGTAACACTCAGCAGTCGCCTCATTGTTCTGACACACACAACAACACTATTGACTACACTACACACTAACTACACTAACTACACACTAACTAAACACTAACTACACAAGATTTGCGGTAAACGACTCAAATCTCTCACATCTCAAACACGCCGTCACTCCTAAAACTTCCTCCCTTCCTAAACAACTAAATGCCATGTTGCCATATAATTTTTTGATTGGTCCACATGGTACATTTTTCCACCAATAGGAAAGGGCGGGGTTTTTTGGTGTTGTCTTTGCTCACAGGCTTTCGAGTGTTTTCCTTATAAAACACCGTTTTTACCGTTTCTTCCCGCAGTAAATATAAACAACGACAGAGTTCAGGAAGAAAAACAAACATTGCAGATATTTTATCATAACTCTGTTTTTACGTGGCCGATCAACACAATTTAAAAACTGGTATAAAGTCCACACTGTTTCTGTCTATTGTTCCGTCTGTCCTGCTCACATCTCCAATGGTTGTGCACGCTGTCATTAACGTGGCTTCACTCCACATCAGCCACTTTGCTAAAACACTGGTACCGGCACATAAGGACGCTGTCATAGCCTGTCAGCGACGTTGATTAGCTGCAATATATACGAATTGAATCGCATCATTGGCTGGACTATGGGATAAGGTGGCATCGTTCTGATCCAATACAGGAGCAGCCAGTCACTGACTAACACTGCAAAAGCAGAATTGTTGAAGTTTTAATTTCAATTCAATTCAGGTTAGATTTTTTTCTGTACGCAGAGACGTGCCAGCAGTGCGCAATTGTGCACCGTGCGCAGCTTAGAGGGAACATTGGTGAGAAGTGAACCACCATCGTAGCACTGGATAACACAAAGTAGTGCACGGCTCTGATGACTGCAGCTGTGTTTAATCATGGAAGACACATCAGCACAGTCCCAGAAAACACAGCAACTACATGAGAGGCGTCGACACATTTGTAGTGTAAAAGTGTTTTTCAGAGGGTCCAGAAACACAGCAAAATAATATCTATAATATCAAACTTTCATAAAACAATTCTTCATATTATACATAATGTGAGAAACACAGGAAACATCAAACAACAGCACAGTAATAAAATGTAACATAACGAGTTATAGATAAGACTTTGTTTAATCATAAGAACAGAGAATTCAGACCTACAGGTGACAGTTTAACAGTGTGTGGCTCCCTCTAGTGGATGTTGTGGAGTATTCTGTTGTCTTTGCTCCAAAGGTTTTTGTACAGAGTTTTGCTGTTTCCTGTCACTGTGGGCTGCAGAGCACAGTAGTACACAGCAGAGTCAGACAGCTGAAGCTTCTGGATCTTCAGAGGAACTGATCTGATGCTGGAATCCAGTGTGGATGAAAATCTGTCTCCAGCCTCGTTTTTCCCCTCACCAACTTTAAAGCGACTCAGGATGAATTTGGGGCTGTTGTTTCCATCCTGTTTGTACCAGAAGAGATAATGATTTGTTCCACTGCTGTTATACTGACAGCCAAGTGTCACTGTGCCTCCTGCAGCAGCAGTCTCTTCTCTTTTGCTTGCAGCACGTTTGTCTTTTTGTGCTCTGCATTCTGTTAAAACACCAAACAAACAGTATCAGTGTGCTGTTAAAGAATCACGTCAATGTTGATATCAAAGAAACAGAGTTGTGTTCATACCCGACTGAGCAATAGCAGCCAGCAGCACTGAGATGAACAGAGGCGTCATATCTGCAGTTGTAGAGTAACTGTGAGCTACAGCAAGTATAAAGAAGCTGTGATCTCTCTGTTTAGTCTTCATCAACACTAAGTTGGTGGATTAGAAGGAGGAGCCTGATCACAGTGACAGGACTCATTCACAGCCCTGTGTTATTCCCCCTGCTGACAGCTTCACACTCAGCACGTCTTTCTGCTGCTTTCAGTGGATATTTGCTCTATTGCAGGAAGCAGGTTTAACAGACTGAACTGTGAGTCGAGAAACAAGCACAGGATAAATAAAGAGCAGAGGCTCCGTTTTAATCCAGGGGAACCAAAGAATATGAATGTGTGTCAGTGTGGATCATGATGTTCATCTTTAAAAACTGAAGAAGAGAAAACAGTAGAAGAATCTTCTTGTATCTGCCAAAATGTTCATGACTGAATTTTAACACTGGGAGTTTGGAGAGTGTGGAGTCCTGATATGGTGTAGTGGTGCAGTGTGGGGAGAAGAATCAGTAGGAAATGAGACATTGTTGGTCTTTGCAGGTTAAAGTGAAGCTTTGAGACTTAAAGTGACTTCAGACTGAACCTCAACAACGTGTGAAATGGATCTGATACCATCAATGATGGCGCTGCTTTAAATGTCCAATCAGAACACAGAGGAGAAACTGTACCTATGACATCATCGAGAAAAAACAACAAAGACGTGATTCTTATAAAAAAGTGAAGGAAAGTTTAAACCATGCAGGAGAAAATGTGAGAATAACAAGTAAATCTTTCAGCTGTAAAACATCATTAATGCACCAACAATGTTGGGAGTTTATTACTAGTTACGTATTTGACTTCTGATGCTTTTTACACACATCATCACTAAATAAGGAATAAATGTCTTCATGTCTGAACG